>NC_142931.1:19111090-19203590 GCF_046866305.1 Octopus bimaculoides | reverse complement strand
CAGTCATAATGGAGGTTATATTATATTACGTAATACAGACAAAAGCTGCTTCTATATCAATAAATATGGTTCATTTATTCTTTTGTTTGCTCCAGGCACTGGACTGTAGCTATGCTAGTGCACGGCCTTGGTGGGTTTAATTGACCAAATGGAATCCAGCACTATATCTAAGTTTGCTACTTATTCAATAGGTCTCTTTTTCCCAAACCACTTAGTTACAGGGACATAAACAAACTAACAGTGGTTGTCACATGATGAGAGACAAAGACAATTACTCACATACATACAAACATACATGTATACATACATAGAAATAGATACAGACAGACACACACACACACACACACACACACACACACACACACACACACACAACAGGCTTCTTTCAGTTTCTGTCTACCAAATCCACTCACAAGGCTTTGGTTATCCTGAAGATATAGTAGAAGACACTTGCCCAAAGTGCCACAAGTGAGACTGAACCTGAAACCAAGTGATTGGGAAGCAATCACTTACACACATATACACATAGAAGCTATACATGTACCACATACAAACTACACATACACACACACATTGCACACACACACACATCACGCAAACACACACACACAAACACACACACATACACCATTCGTAGACACACACACACATACACCATTCATAGACACGTACACACATATGAAGCAATGGCTAAAACAAAATAACTAAACATCACATGCACTACACACTACATGCAAATAATTTTATAAGTATTGTGAGAAGAATAGCAAATACAAAACTATATCCATTTCACTCACCTTTTGAATGAGGAACATAGAAAATATGATTGTTAAAGGCAATCAGCAGATCAGCTTTATTATTTAAAAAACATATAGATCCTAGAGGTATATTCAGTATTATTTCTTGGAGTATTGTTCCAGACATATCCCATATCTTTATGTTCCCATCACAGCTGAAGTAGAAAAAGGTTGGGTAAAATTAAGAAATAAAATAAGACAACAAATACAACATAATCATTGTCCCTATACTCCTCCTCTTATACATCAATGACTTACTTTCCATCGTCTTCAACAAAGATTACATCAATGCATATGATATCACTCCACACCCCGCCCTAAATTTCTGTGTCACTCATAAGCAACCCAAGCACTTCATGCCAAACCAGCAATGATTCCATGAACAGAGATATCAAAATATTCTGTGGATCTTTGTGGTTTTCGTCACTGTTTACAATTTTGTTCCAATTGTTTTCAAATTTGGTACATGGATTAAGTTTTGTATATTAATTATGAAAATGAAATTAATTTTTTCTATAAATCCATAATTAAAAAGTTACTAACCTTTACAATTTGCAAAATTTGGGTATCAGAAGTGAGCATTTTACATATCGCCTTGGCAAAAATTTCTATTTCTATTTCCATAGTTACCAAAGCAAAGAAGCACCAAATGTTGCATAGCTGATTGCAAAGAACTGTTTCTATAGTAACCAAAAATGCTGTGCTTGTGCAAAAGGAGGAGAAGGAGATACAAGAAAGATAATTTACTTTATAAAATCCTAGTTTAATATTTTGACATGCCAATGCCTCCTCCCAATGATGGAAGATGCAGAGAATGTGCTGTTTTCTGAATGGCTGAAAATTCTGAAAATTATCAACCTTTGACTAGCTGTAACATTTTTGCAAAATTTTTCTAAAATAAATGAATAGCAAATTCAGATTCAGCATTAAAAATTACATCTATATGATACTCTTTACTCTTTTACTCTTTTACTTGTTTCAGTCATTTGACTGTGGCCATGCTGGAGCACTGCCTTTAGTTGAGTAAATCGACCCTGGTACTTATTCTTTGTAAGCCTAGTACTTATTCTATCGGTCTCATTTTGCTGAACCGTTAAGTGACGGGGACATAAACACACCAGCATCGGTTGTCAAGCAATGCTAGGGGGACAAACACAGACACACAAACACACACACACACACACACACACACACACACACACACACATATATATATATATACAGTCTGTTACAGTCTGTCATACCGGCAATGATGAAATACCACAAGGTATAGAAAATACGTGCCTTTATATATTTAATCCTTTATATTGAACACTCAATATTTCATATATTCAATAAGACATATTCCATATATTCAATAAGACTTTCAATACTTCATTTCATTGTACCATCCATCTTTTTTTATATTATATATTATATATTCCATATTCTATATCCCACATTAATTTTACAAGAATATAAATAAAACATAAAAAACAGACAGAGTTGGAACTCTTTTAAATAAAATAATATATTCCTCTATACACGATCATACAAAACCCTTTTTTTGTATTTATTTTTATTCACACACACACACATATATATATATATATATATATATATATATATATATGTATATATATATATACATATATATGATGGGCTTAAAAGATCCTTCATCCAAGCCAAACTATTAAAAAACAACAACCCTAAAACACTATCTTGTTCAGTTGAATAGATAGTTGCTTCAGGTACTGCAAAGAGCAAGGTCAAACATGTCACATTGTTGAACCCTACCAGCTGGTCCTTCAGTATATTTAGTGGAATTCACCTTGTTACAAGTCCACTGGTTCTCTTCTGAACACATTTTTTTTACAGACATTGACCTGAACCATATTAATCTCATTAATCTGGAGGGTATAGAAAAGGTCATAGCAACTCTGACCCTCTTCTCCTAATCAAAATTTACTTCATACCTATAAACATCTCAAATTTTCCTTTGTAGTTTACCCTTAATTTTCAGAGAAATTTTACTAAATCTCCGTCAGAATTTAAAACAAAAGTATGAAATTTCCCTTTGTACCACTTTCATGAGGATATTTTCTTGTGAAATACATTGTCTATATTTCAATTAATTTTGAAAATGATCAAGAATTTAATGGGCTTTAGTAAAATAATTAATTTTATTAATTAATTAAAAGATTAAAATGTTGTTTGGAACATAATTTAACAGAAATGTTCTTAGATAAAACCATGATTTAATTATTGAACACTTTAATACAGGAGGAATTTGAATGAAAGCAGCAGAGATAGCTTCAATCAGGCTGGTATCAAAAGGTTTAAGTAGCCAAGAATAAGTTTAGACTTGTTATGAACTAATAACAGTATTGTTCAATTAATCCATATTAGGATTAGTACCATTCAACTAATCCCATATTGGGTTTAGTGACACAACTGATTATAAGCCTCCACAGTTATCTATCATATGAAGCTTAGTGACATGTAAACAGCTTAAAATTCTTTAAAAAACTTTATCTTCAAGTAGCAAGTGAACCAACTATAAATCGCCTTTCTTTCTCATGAAGCTATGAATTATTTCTGAAAGTACAGATTTGACAAAGCATAATATGAAATGAATTGACTTGAACTGGTAATTGTAACTGGGTCACATTATCTGCTTGCATGAAACTTATCACTATATATAGCAGTTTAGTTACTGAGTTACAACATTAACGAGCATGAATTTATGTACATTTTAAGCTTTGAAATTCAAGACAGATTAAATATAGAAAATACAGAAGGGTTCATTCACACTCACAATACAACAGCTCTCATCTGATATTGAAATAAGCTGTTTTTATATAACATCATATTGACAGATATAAGCAACTTTATTTAGCATTGGCCTAGCAAATAAAAACTACTTTCAAAATGGCAGAATCAGAGTCCTTGCAGTATTTATTTACTGCTGGTTATATTCGGAGTTCAAATTTGCCTTTTATCTTCTGGTTGTGATAATATGAGGTACCAATCAAATACTGGGGTTTATATATTTGACTATGCCCCTCACCCAAAGACCTCAGGTAACAGCAAGTTGGAGGTTTTACTACAGATGTTATTTAGGATTAGCAATAAAAGTTTGTAGAAGAATGAGATCAGAATCTGAGGTCTAAGATTCAGTTAAATTTGTAACATTTCAGTTTTGAAAGAGTTTTAAGGGAATCAGGTATTTTTAAGTTGACTGTTTTTCTTAAGATATGAACAGTTCTCATGAGAACAGTTTTTGTAGTTCTGATCCTTTTGGGTTTCCTGGTATTTGACCATAGTGTTTAAGAGTGCCATACGAAATTGTTCCCAAAAGCCCTGATGATCACAGGTACAATTGTTGTTCTTTATTATTCTTTATTATTATTTTTGGCAAATAAATGAAATCATCATTATTATCAGGAGGTTCAGAATGAAACCATTCTGCACGCCCTCGTTCAGTGTCCGGGCATTGCTGACTTGTGTGGGGTTGTGTAGAACAGCTGCTGTCATGTGTGGGACAGATCCATCTGTTGGCTGAGTCAGTAGTGATGATTGCACCACTGCCCTCCTTCAATCAGATAGACAAGGCAGTTTTCTTTTGCCTGGTGGCTGTGATGAAAGGAGTTGTTTGGTGGACAAGGCTGAAAGGCATGAGGACAGACACTTTCTGCTTTAGTAGAGGTCTCATTAACTTCTTCAAGTCCCACTTGAAAGGAAATTGAGAGTGGAGAGAGAAATGGTGTTCTCAAGTGAGTTTATTGAAAGGTGAGTGAATGGTGTGAAAATGGCAAGAGTGGATGGTACCTGTGAGTTGGAGAGAAGGAATTGGAGAGGGTGCTTGCTCCTGGGGTTTCAGGGAAATCTCGGACAGTGGGGTTCCTCAGTTATCCCTAGAGGCCTTCCTGTGTCAGAAGGGTCACATCTCTATCATCCTTCCACCATTATTTTTTTCTTTTCCTTAAAACTTTGTATGCGATGCATAAGTCTCTTCTTCTTCGTATTTGTTAGGTAGTATGATTTCTTGTTTGTATTTGTCAGCCTCCTTAAATACTGAAAACAGTTTTTTGCTTTGCTCATGTTTTGTGGCTATTTGTATTAGTTTTCCTTGCTTCTGGAGTAGGTATTTTTGCAGTCCTATGGTGGTTATTTTATAATAGTTTTCCAGCTGTATAAGACCCCTGCCACCTTCTGTGCGTTGTATATATAGCCTTTCTATGTCAAATTTTGGGTGGTGCATCCTATATCCCGTCATTATTTTTCTTGTTTTCCTGTTTATTTTAGATAGTTCGTTTAGTGTCCAGTTAAGAATATTGTAGCTGTAGCTTATAACTGGGACAGCTAAAGTGTTAATACCTATTATCTTGTTTTTAGCATTGAGTTCTGTTTTTAGTATTGATCTAACTTGTCTATAGTACTCTCTCTTTATTTTTTCTTTCATTTGTGTGTGTTGTATTTATTATTATTATTATTATTATTATTATTATTATTATTATTATTATTATTATTATCAAAATGATACATTATGTACTTTACCTGCCTGAACAAAATATTTTCCTTCTACTGCATGAGTCAAGCGCTATAACTGCTTGTTTATGACCAAAGGTATTGAGATGTTTCTGTCCAAAAGTATGTTTTGGAGATTTTCCTTTAAAACACAAGAAAAAAAAAAAAAGATTAAATCACAAGCATAAATATTCAGAACATGCTTCTAATATACTTCTTCATTGTTTATCTAATTTACAATATTTTCATGTCAGCAAGGGAAACTCTGCTCAATCAGGTGGCTTGTTAGAAATAGCAGCCAAGGTTTCCTTAAATTTCTTCCTACTAACTTTAAAACAAAACACATTACATAGACCATGTAGTTCCAGGTTCAGTCCCACTACATGGTATCTTGGACAAGTGTCTTTTACTAAAGCCCTGGGATGGCTAAAGCAATGTGAGTAGATTTCGTTGACGGAAACTTAAAGAAGCCTGTTGTATCTTGATATATAGATATATATGATGGTATCATAGTATGGAGCAGACTATCAGATATTGCTATACATCACTAGTCACAATGCACTTTACATTGTTTTAGCTTTCAAATGATAACATTCTGTGGCTAGAAGTGTTTTTCTCATGAACACAATGTGCTGCCTGGTCTGGGAATCAAACCCATCGTCTAGCCTTTGTGAGTGCAATACCCTAACCACTAGGCAAGGCACCTTCACATACATATGTATGTATGTTTATGTGTGTGTGTGTGTGTGTGTGTGTGTGTGTTTGTGTATGTGTGTATGTTTATATGCGTGTATGTGTGTGTGTCTCTGTGTGTGTGTGTATGTGTTTGTGTGTGTATATTTTTATGTGTGTGTTTGTCTGTGTGTCTGTATGCATGCGTGTGCATGTGTGTGTATGTTTGTGTGTTTATGTGTGTATGCGTGTGTGTGTATGTGTGTGTGTGTGTGTGTTTGTGTGTAACCTCATTATGACATTGTATGATGATTGTAAATGAGAATACTGTCATACAAGAGATGTTATTCATTTCTAGTCTTCAATGAGAAACATGCCTGGTCATTGGGAAAAATATTACCTTGCTTGGAGACAGATGAGGGTTGGTGACAGGAAGGGCATCCAACCATTGAAAATCTGTCTCAACCAATCCCATCTGACCCATGCATGCATAGAAAAGTGACTACTAAACGATGATGATGATGATGATGATGATGATGATGATGATGGATGATGATGATGATGATGATGATGATGATGATGGATGATGATGATGATGAGGAGGAGGAGGAGGAGGAGAAGGAGGACAATGATGGTGATGATGATGTAGTCCTAACAAAGAGAACGGTCACAGAAAAAAATATTTTCGATCAAAGGTTCATTTGATCAGAACTGACTTGGTGTGACTACAACAAATTAACGCTTTCTACCCAATCTATATTATACATTATATATTGTCCTTTAGACATATGGCATTTGATTTCTGGAACAATGCTTTAATATATTTCATATTATACAGACTCCCTATTTCAGTATTCACATAAATTTACTGATTCATACACACCCAAACACAATGTGTGCATACACACACACACACACACACACATACACACACACAAACATCCACTCACGCATAAACACGCTAATGTGCACGCAGGCACCCATGGTAAATAAATAATTACGCACCACATGGTGCAGGAAATAAAATCTGTTAGTTGACCTTTCATGGTTAGAGGAATTCATCAATCAGTTATTAATTCTATTAAGTTCATAGGATAGCAGAATGTGATGTGATGTTCATGCCACACCCTAGAGCAGAGCATTAGTAGAATAATTTTGTATATAACTGGAACAATATTTGGCTTGCATCTCCAGGTCACCAACAATTTACTGTCACTGCTTTATTTACCCTCTCCTCAATTGTACATCTTTATCATCATCATCATTGTTGTTGTCATTTTATGTTCACAATTCCGAAGGATGCAACATAATGGCTGACCACACTTTGCTCCTTGCCCTGACCACACATATATATATATATATATATACAGGAGAAGAAAATGGATATAATAACAATGGGAAACTCGTAGTTTTCGCTGGTATGTCTTTAATTAAATAGATAACAAAGGAGGAAGAAGCAGAGATGAGGGTAGCATCTCTGCTTTTTTCTCCTTTGTTATCTATTTAATTAAAGACATATCAGTGCAAAGCAAGAGTTTCTCATTGTTATTATATCCATTTTCTTCTCCTATATAACCTAAACTCCAGTTTTCCAACCGAACCAACTGCTACTGTACAACCTTACAAAAGACTGTACCTACCCAGGTAATAGCCAGGAGTGACTCTGGATTTAATTATCCCTTGGAGGTATTAAACCCCTCTAACTGATACCTACACTATATATATATATATAATACAGAATGGGACAAGAAAGCAAAACATCCAGACAGTTAGGTGATACAAGAAAGGGACAAAACATACAGATAGACGATACAAAGAAAACATGGACAGGTCATTCGAAGTTTTCTCTCTTCAGTCAAGATCCAGATTATCTTTGCAATTTTGATATGCCAAAATACTGCCTGGATTTACCTGGGATTTTAAATAAGGACCTATACCTTCATGGAAGTACCGACCAACATCCATATCTTCAGGAAAATGATGAGTTGGGACTATTATTCACCCACCCATATTCTACCTTTACTCTATTCTTCTATTTACTCCTTTATTCTTCTATTTTATTCCTTATAAACTGTGAATATATTTTATTCCTTGTAAATTGTAAAGTTTCCCTGTCTAAAATATTCATACCTTGTCTCTGATAATGAATTATCCTGTCTGTGGACATGCTAACCTGTTAGCAAATTCACCTTAACCCAATAAAATTATTCTAAATGACTTGAGATACTCATTCTGTCTTGGTTTTGCTTTTTCCTCTAATATAATATAATATAATATAGTATAATATATATATCTGTGTGTGTGTGTGTGTGTGTGTGTGTGTGTGTGTGTGTGTGTGTGTGTGTGTGTGTGTGTGTGTGTGAATATGTATATATATATATATCGCGGCAACTCCATCAATTCCTAGGGATATCTGAAGAAGGAATTTTTATTCCGAAATATCATCTCAGACTATGGATGATTAAATTACAACACACACAATCACACACACACACACACACACACACACACACACACACATATATATGTATATAATATATATATCTGTGTGTGTGTGTGTGTGTGTGTGTGTGTGTGTGTGTGTGTGTGTGTGTGTATGAATATGTATATATATCGCGGCAACTCCATCAATTCCTAGGGATATCTGAAGAAGGAATTTTTATTCCGAAATATCATCTCAGACTATGGATGATTAAATTACAACACACACAATCACACACACACACACACACACACACACACACACATATATATGTATATATATATATATATATATATATATATATATGCGAGTAAAAATAAATACAAAAAAGGTGGGTTTTTTTGTATGATTGTGTATAGAGGAATATATTATTTTGCTTAAAAGAGTTCCAACACTGTCTGTTTTTTATGTTTTATTTATATTCCTGCAGAACTAATGTGGGGTATAGAATATGGAATATACAATATATAATATGATATACAATATACAATATAAAATAAAATAAAATAAAAATGGATGGCACCATGAAAGAAAGTATTGAATGTAGATGAAATATTGAGTGTTCAATATAAAGGATCAAATATATAAATATATAAATATAAATATATATATATAAAGGCGACTCGAGTTTCAGGACTATTTCCCTTCGTCATGGCCGGTATGACAGACTTTAACAGACACATATACATATATGACAAGAAATAATTTTAATTTTTTTTTATGGAAACAAAAAAAGATATATAGGACTGCAAAAGAGAAGTGCTCAAGTGAAATTGAGACAGAGGCAAAAAATCATTGATTAGAGAACAACCATCAAATTCGGGCCAGCGACTTTATATGACCCCACACTTCTATACATTTCATCACATACAAATATTACCATGGCCTTCAACATATAAAAGAAATACATATAATTACACACTGAAGGTAAAAAATATATATGCACATATAAAAGTACCAAATATATAGAAGGGCCTGTCAAGAAAAAGTATATACAAATCGACTAAAAATAGCTAATCAAAATGAATTACTAAAACATATCAATTGACTAAAAAATTTTTTTTGCCCTTTGATTAAAGATACACACACACACACACACACACACACACACGCACGCACGCACACACATGCGCGCGCACACACACACACACACACACACACACACACACACACATATAGTAAATCCCAAAAAAAAAACAAAGAACAAACACACACAAAAAAAACAACAATGCGAGGATGTGGTACATGTAAAATATTAGCAGACGCTCAGGTAAGGAAAGAAAGGTGGTTTTACATTTCGAGCAAAGCTCTTCTTCAGGAACAGGAGACAGAAGGAAGTCTAAGAGAAAAGGAAGACGGAGGAGAAAAAAATCATCAACGATTCACATGTGGTTACTTATATATATATATATATATATATATATATATATATATATATATATATATATATATATACATATCGTCAGTAGATCGTATATTTGAAAAAAGAAGTACACTCTAAATGTATTAACAGGAAGTTAATTATATGGCTGGTCATAAGAATGACCTATGGTTTCATGTCCATAAAATGCTTAGCCTTATAGATGGCTTGTCAGGCTCCAATGGCCATGGGCATATAACCTGCAGGTTATATACCTGTGGCTATTGGAATCTGATGAGCCATCTATAAGGCTTATCAGTTTACGGATATGAAACCATAGGTCATTCTATGACCAGCCATATAATTAGCTTCTTTTATATATATATATATATATATATATATATATAGCTTTAGTCTTTACTCTTTTACTTGTTTCAGTCATTTGTCTGCAGCCATGCTGGAGCACCACCTTTAGTTGAGCAAATCGACCCCAGGACTTATTCTTTGTAAGCCTAGTACTTATTCTATTGGTCCCTTTTGCTGAATTGCTAAGTTACAGGGACGTAAACACACCAGCATCGTCAAGCGATGTTGGGGGCACAAATACAGACACACAAACACACACATATATATACGACGGGCTTCTTTCAGTTTCCGTCTACCAAATCCACTCACATGGCTTTGGTCGGCTCGAGGCTATAGTAGAAGACACTTGCCCAAGGTGCCACACAGTGGGACTGAACCCGGAACCATGTGGTTGGTGAGCGTTCTACTTACCACACAGCCACTCCTGTGCCCTGTATATATTTATATATATACATATATATATATATATATATATATATATATATATATATATATATATATATATATATATATATATATATATATATATATATATATATATATATATATATATATATATATATATATATATATATATATATAAATTCATTATATTTTGGCTACATCGTAATAAAATGATGCTGAGAATCTCTTGTTAATCTGGAAATATTGTGTGTGTGTATACATATATGTATATATCATCATCATCATCATCATCATTTAACATCCGCTTTCCATGCTAGCATGGCCTCAGTCAAATTGTCCAACCCATGCTAGCATGGAAAGCGGACATTAAACGATGATGATGATGATGATGATGATGCTGATATATACTCATATGCACACACACACACATATGTTTACACACACACATATGTTTACACACACACAATATTCCCAGATTAACTACAGATTCTCAGCATCATTTTATTACGATGTAGCCAAAATATAATGAATTTCTGTGTTTATATTTATTTAGGAGCAAAGCTGGGTACAACTTCTTGCATGTGCAAACGTATGTGTATATGTCTGCATGTATGTAAGAATGTTTGTATGTCTGTATATATATATATTTGTGTGTGTGTGTGTGTGTGTTTTATATATATATACACACACATATATATATATATGTATTTGTAAATGCTCATACACATGCAGATATATACATATACATGCATGCTTATAGAAACAACTGCACCCAGCTTGCTTGATTTTATTGATTCTGGGAAATAACTGTAATAACATGAATTCTCCCAAATAACTATAATAACATGAAGAGAAAAATTGTTAGAAAATGATGCTGACAATCTATGGTTAATCTGGGAATGTGGATTCACTCAGAAGTGTTGCATCCAAGTAATTCAGGCCTAGAAGCACTGATAATGACTTTAGAAGCATTACCGATCCAAACAAGTTGCAAAGAATTTATATGGAAATATGGAAAAAATCTTGATGGCAAAGATAAAAACTAGAACAAAATTGTGCTTTGATTACAACATTTACTTGTAAATCCATCTTTATTGCTTTCAGTGTGTCTGTCTATCTGTCTGTGTCGGTTTGTCTGCTGCCTGTCTGTGTTTCTCTCTCCCTTCCATTCACCTTCCCTTTCCCCCTCTATCTTTATATATTATGTGTATGTGTGTATATGTGTATGTATGTGTGTGTATGTTTATGTATGTGTGTATCGTCATCATTATCATCATCGTTTAACATCCTTCCATACTGCCATGGGTTGGACGGTTTGACAGGAGCTGGCCAAGAAGGAGCCTGTGCTATATTTCTGAGTGTGTTTTGGAATGGTTTTTACGGTTGGATGTCCTTCCTAACACCAACCATTTTGCAGAGTGGGCTGAGTGCTTTTTACATGGCACTCGCACAGGCAAGGTCAGTTTAGGTGTGGTTTTTACAGCTGGATGCCCTTCCAATTGCCAACACTTTACAGTATGGACTGGGTGCTTTTTAAGTGGGATTACATGAAAGTAGTGTAAACAATGAAAAACATTCGATTATAACAACAAAATTCCCTAAAAGAGGAAGAGCTCCTTGGACTGCTCATGGAAACCTCACAAATCCATGACAGCCCTGACCACCTGGGTAAGTACCCTCTCCACTTTGTTTCAGGTGCATGCTTAGAGTGGGCCCATTCACTCGGGCCATTGTTGCAGCATTCACCCACCTTTTAACAAAATTGTAATAAAAATGCCCTGATATAATACCAAGCAGTGGCTCTCATGGCTTCTGAGCTTAACTGATTGGAAGTGTTAACATAATCATGTTTTGTCTCAGTATAAAAGAAGAGTTCCAGCAAATATTCTGCTCAATACCACAGATTTGCTTGCTAGTTGCTTGACCTTAACCAGTTGAGCATGTTCCTAAGTGACTCACAATATGTGCATCCCTGATCAAAGACAGGAGTATTAAGGGAGCATCATAACCATATGTTAAGAAGGAGTCTTTGGGGTTGGAAAATTTACCACTGGAAATATGAGCGTTTCGTTCACTCTTCTTAGACAACTCTTATTTAGGGACTTTATGAGCAGGATGGGCTACTTGACCTGAAAATAATTCTACCTGGGCCTCACCTGCAAGGTTATGTGCAGTGTATGCTGATGTGAGATCACCATGCCATGCACATATGGTTGTGATGCATGCATCAGACGGGTAGTCATGATGGGTATAATGGGCTTTGTATATTTGTACCCTAGTATCATTTTGATGGTGTGTGCTACTTTCTCACTCAACAATAACAATAATGATAATGGTTTCAAATTTTGACACAGAGCTAGTAGTCTTTTTGAGGGGAGGGGTAAGCCAATTGCAATGACTCCAGTTCTTGATTGGCACTTACTTTATTAACCCTGGAAGGATGAAAGGCAATGTCAATCTTGATGGAATTTGAACTCAGAATGTAAAGACAGATGAAATGCCACTAAGCATTTTGCTTGGTATGCTAACAGCTCTGCCTGCTCGCTGGCTTAGTAATAATAATAATAATAATAATAATAATAATAATAATAATAATATTAATAATAATAATATAGGGACAGCTTGGATACCTAGGAGGATTCTTGGCATCTAAGGCTACTTGTAGCCCAATGTTAGGATTCTTTTCTTTTCCAACAGTCTAATCTTTGAGTGTATATAATAATAATGAAGATGATGATGATGATAATAATAATAATAATAATAATAAAGAGAGCACCAGTCAGCAGCTAAAGACACAGCAGCAGCTAATACAACCCAGAAGAACAACTGAAAAATAACTCTCAAAGACTGGAATATCTATAATTTCCTGTGATTATTTTAAATCTCCCTCAAAATAAGTTAAGAAACATACATATCTACAGTTCTCGAACACACAAACAATCAGCTTTAAAATCTTTAATATCTACAACTTCTGTGAATACCTATCCTTTCCTTTCTCCTGAGTATTTGAAAATGTAAACATCCTTTTTTATTCTAAGAGCACTACAGTTTTCTCTGTTTGGACAAACAAAAGATCCTCTTTTGTAAATTTTAAAACTTTAATATCTACAATTTTCTGTTAAAATTTTACCCTCCTTTTCTTTCTTTTTCCTTCTCCTTGAGTATTCGAAAATGTAAACATCTTTTTTATTACAAAAAAACTACAGTCTCCTCTGATTGGACATACAGACGATCATCTCTAGAAAATTCAAAAATTTCAATATCTACAATGTTGTGTGAAAATTTTACCTTTCATTTCTCCCTGACTACCCGAGTATGTAAACATACCTTTTATTGCAACAACACAATTAAATGCACGATGAAAAAAAGAAATTAAGGTAGTAAGCACCTGCCAAGATACACAAACTGCACAATTACAAAAACTGTAGACTACAGCAAAACTTATAAAAAGAAAAGAAAATTTTTTTTTTAAATTCAGAAATTCAAAAATTCAACAATGTGAACATCAGTATATAAATATATTATTGTTTTTTTTTATTATCAGTAATTAAAAATAGAACGAGGTGAAATGGTTCTTTTCAAGGCCAAGGTCAACACTCTCATTGATTGCTAGTAGTAGTAAACACATTTGACCTCTGCTGACCCCAAGGGTGTGAGGCCTCTTTTGTCTCCTAATTATTATAGGCACAACATTTACTGTTTGCATGCTGCAAATTATTCCCATTTCCAATTGTCAATCACTAAGCCATAATAATAATCATCATCATCGTTTAATATCCGCTTTCCATGCTGGCATGGTTTGGATGGTTTAGCTGAGGACTGGCAAACCAGTAGGCTGCACCAGACTCCAATCTGATCTGGCAAGGTTTCTACAACTGGATGCCCTTCCTATTGTCAACCACTCCAAGAGTGTAGTGGGTGCTTTTTACATGCCACCAGCATATGGAAGCCAGTCAGGGGGCACTGGCATCGACCACGTTTACATGGTGCTTTTTACATGCCACCAGTACGGGGAGCCAGTCAGGCAGCACTGGCCATGACTACGATTCTGATTTTACTCACTCAATAGGTCTTCTCAAGCACATCATATCGTCTGACAATTCAAGGTTACTTTTAAATGCAACACTGGCATTGGCCACGGCTGCAATCCCACTTTACTTGCCGGGTCTGCTCAATCACAGCATATCTCCAAAGGTCTCAGCTTCTTGTCATTGCCTCTGTGAGGCCCAACGTTCGCAGTTAATGCTGCACCACCTCATCCCATGTCTTCCTGGGTCTTCCTCTTCCACTGTTGGGGTGTGACACTTCTTCACACAGCTGTCCTCATCCATGTGCAACACATGACCATACCAGCACAGTCGTCTCTCTTGCACATCACATCTGATGCTTCTTATGCTCAACTTTTCTCTCGGAGCACTTACACTCTGTCTTGTATGCACACTGACATTACACATCCAGCGGATGATGATGATGATGATGATGATGATGATGATGATGATGACGACGACGACGACGACGACGACGATGACGATGACAATGACGATGATGATGATGATGATGATGATGATGATGATTACTCGAATATGTAAACATGCTTTTATTACAATTCGAATAGGTAAACATACTCAAATATGTAAATATACCTTTTATTAAAACAACAAATGAAATGCACAATAAAAATTAAGGAGATAAGCACCTCCCAATATATACAAACTGCACAATTATGAAAACTGTAAACCACAGCAAAACCTAAGGAAAACTCAAAAAAATAAAAAAAAGTAATAAAATCAACTATGTAAACATCAGTATACATATATATTATTTTTTGTATCAGTAATTAAAAACAGAACAAGGTGAATTGGTTCTTTCCAAGGCCAAGGTTAGTGCTCTTATTCATCGTTAGTAGTAGTAAACATATTTGACCTCTGCTGACCCCAAGGGTGTGAGGCCAGATTGGATGACTAGAGGGAGGACAATACATATTAGGAAAGAGAAGAGCAAGGGTAATACAGTTAGCAACTATAAACCAATCACTTGCTTACCATTAGAGTGGAAGCTGTTAACAGGAATGCTTTCAGAAAACATTTATGAGCACCTTGACAACCAGAATTTACTGCTAGAAGAACAGAAACGTTGCCGGAAGAAGGCTAGAGGAATGCATGATCTATTATATATAGACAAAGAAGTTCTAAATGAAGTAAAAGCTAGAAAGAAAAATCTAACAATAGCATGGATAAATTATAGGAAAGCCTATGACATGATCCCACACTCATGGATAAGTGAATGTTTGAGTATATTCAGTATAACAGACAACATAAGAGAATTAATTAGCTGTAGCATGAAGAAATGGAAAGCAGATCTCTACTCAGGTGACACACTCTTAAGGAAAGTTAATATTAGAAGAGGAATTTTACAGGGGGACTTGTTGTCCCCTTTAATATTTGTCTTATGTTTGATCCCTCTCAGTTTAGTATTAAGGAAGGCAAACGCAGGGTATCAGTTCAGAAATAGTAATGGAAAAATTAACCATTTGCTCTATATAGATGATCTGAAGCTTTTTAGTAAGAATGAAAAAGAAGTAGATTCTTTAATATAGACTGTAAGACTCTTCAGCAAAGATATAGGCATGGAATTTGACATAGATAAGTGTGCAATATTAGTCATGAGAAGGGGTCAAGTAGTCAACAGCGAGGGCATCCAATTACCAGATGGCCAGACATTAAAATTATTGAAAGGAGGAGAGAGTTATAAGTGTCTAGAAGTATTAGAATCTGACAGAGTACTAACTACAGAAATGAAAACAAAAATTGAGGAGTACATCAGAAGGGTGAGGAAGCTAATGAAATCAAAGCTAAATGGTCCAAATCTAGTGAAGGCTGTAAATATTTGAGCAGTATCATTACTTAGATATTCAGCAGCTTTTGTAGACTAGACAAAAACTGAATTAGCAAAGCTAGACAGAAGAATTTGGGAGGAATTCAATATTATACCTAGTAGCAAGATTATACCTACCTAGAAAGGAAGGTAGAAGAGGGTTGATATCAGTAGAAGACTGTGTGGAGTTAGCTAGACTAGATATAGACTCCTATGTAGGTAATAGTGAAGAAAGTTTATTGAAAGCTGCTGGAGTCACAGCAAGATATAGGGAAACCAAAAACCCAAACAAACTTAAAAATCAGAAAAAAGAACAGAAATTATCTGACTGGCAGGAAAAGGCATTGCATGGTAGATTCCCAAAGATAGTTGCATCAAATAATAGTAGTGAGACATGGTTATGGTTGCAGAAAGGAAAGCTGAAGAAAGAGACACAAAGCTTGTTAGTAGACTAATTGGATAAAAGTCAAAATAGACAAAAACCAAGTAGATTCCCAATGTAGATTATACAAATCAAAAGAGGAAAGTGTTACTCATATAGTAAGTGAATGTAGCATGCTGGCAGAGAAAGAATACAAGAAAAGACATAACAATCTCGGGAGAGTAGTCTACTGGGAGCTATGTAGAAAGCTAGGGTTTAAGCATACTGATAAATGGTAAGAACATGAACCTAGTAAAGTATTAGAAAGTAAGAAATATAAGATGTTGTGGGACTTTAACATTCAGACTGACAGAGTAATAGAAGCTAGAAGGCCTGGTTTGGTAGTAGTAAATAAAGAGAATAGAAAGTGCCAGATAATTGACTTTACAGTCTCAAATGATGAAAAAATTCATATGAGAAGTATAGAAAAAATAGCTAAGTACCAGGACCTAGCTGCTGGATTACAGAGACTACGGAAAGTGTGAATAAAATGTATCCATCCTGGTGGTTATTGGTGCATTGGGAACTATCCCAGTGTTATTAGGGACAGCTAGGATACTTAGGGTTCTTGGCATTTAAGGTTACTTGTTGTAGCCCGATGTTAGGATTCTTTCCTCTTCCAATCTAACCAGCTGAGTGTACATGATGATGATGATAATAATAATAATAATAATAATAATAATAATATTAATAATAATAACAACAACAACAACAATAATAATAATATTAATAATAATAATAATAGGAAGAATATAAGAAATGGAGGCATGACCAGGTTGTAAAAGTTTTACACTGGAAACTATCCCAAAAATGGGGATTTGAAGCTGGAAATTCATGGTATAATCATTGAATCGAAAGAGTTATAGAGTCGGAGAAATGTAAGATTTTGTGGGACTTTCCAGTTCAAACAGACAAGAAATTAGAAAACAATAAACCAGATATTGCAGTCATAGATAAAGAAAAGCAAATTTGCTTACTAATCGACCCATCATGCCCATTTGATTCCAGGATTGTAAAGAAAGAGGAAGACAAAAAAAAAAAAAATACAATCCCCTAAAATTTGAAATAGGAAGAATTTGGAGCATGTGAACAGTAAAGGTCATGCCTGAAATAATTGGTACATTGGGAATAGAATACCAAGATGTAGACAAATGGCTGTGGGAGATTGAAATAGAATGCCCAGTAGAGCTCCCACAGAAAGTTTATCTCTTAGAGACAGCAAGGATTATCAGGAGGGTCCTAAGCACTTGGAAGACTGTTGAAAACTTGTGGACACCTAAGGCTACAGGTAGTAACCCACTATCCACATAATCCTTATCAGGAATAAGACTGAACCTGAGACAAACCAAAATAATAATAATAGTGTTGCGCTCACAATCATTAGATCATGGTTTCAATCCCTAGACTGGGTGTTGCATTGTGTTCTTGAGCAAAACACTTTGTTTCACATTGCTCTGCAATCATTTTGACCTCTGACATGTGGTACACCATACACCTGTTCAGTTAGCATGGATTTGATGGAGGAAGTGAGCTAACGTATGGCACATACATTTGATCACTACAAACAAATCCATTGTGCAGGTTGTTCATTATTATTATTATTATTCAGTAGTTTTATTTTTATAACGTGCTTTCATTTCACTACCGAGTGCAGCTGTGTGTGCCTTGTGTATGTGCTGTGGTTTGCTGTGATGCTTTTATGGTTACTGTATTGAAAGTGTTTTGCGTAGGATGTGTGCAGTGCCCAGTAGTGCAATTTTCTGTATGTTATATATATTTGTAAGTCCTGGTGTTTTTGTTATGTATTTGTCTGAATATTTTTTTATCATACCTAAGGCGCCTACTATGATAGGAATTGTTTCTGTTTTTAGATTCCACATTTGAATTACCTCTATTTCCAGGTCTTTGTATTTTGAAAGTTTCTCCATTTCTTTTAGGGAAACGTTGTCATCTGCTGGTATTGATACACAATGGTGTTAGAATCAGTATTTTATAGTCATTTAATCATTTTGATACCAATCTACTTGGCACCATCATTAATGCTATATTAACTTATCTTCCAAACATCTTGTATTAAATTGTTCCTAATTTCAGTTAAAATATCATTACTACATGATTGATCACATAATTAATGGCTATTTTTCGTTATGAATGCAACCCACAAGCTGCAAACAGTAAAATGATGTGAGAGAATGTTAAAAATTTCTGCCATATTTAAAAACCTTATTATAAGGAAGCCTTCCAGAAATAGTAGTCAAATCTCCCTCATGTTTATCCTGCAATTTTAATATAAGGAATCATTAAAATAATATGTGGTTCAAAATTATACAAAAAACAAAAATAAAAAGACAGGAACAAGTAAGAGAACAAGGAAAAGGGCACGTTAATTTAATAATCAGAGAAAATGGGGAAAGTCTTTGATATTTTGAGCCTTTGCTCTTTTACAGAAAGGAATGAGAAGAGAAAACAAATGGAGAGATGAAAAAAAAATGGAGGGCAAAAACCTGTCTGGATAAATGGTTGCACAGTCCTACATAACCATCAAAAGAAGCTACCATGTGAATGCTCCATCTGCTAGAAATAGTAGCAAGATCTCCCTCAAAGCAAAGTATACCCCACAGTATTAAATAGAACAATGACATATTAAATAATGTTGTTTATATAATGCTAAAAAAGATAAAATGGTTGTTGCTGAAATGGATTAAGAAAGACTAGCGGGATACGTGAATATTTCATGGAATTAATGGTAAATCTATTGGGTTATTTCTGAAAACTTTATCCAAAATACCTGAAAGCGTAGCCTGTGTTGTCTGTATGGAAAGATAGTCGCTCATCCGCTGCTCATTGAAAAGTGTAAGAAATTGGAATAGGATGATTACTTAATGCACTTTATATATACATTTTATATACTTTATGCACACTTTTATAGACTAAATACACAGCACTCATAAGATAAATATTCACTCTTATTTTTCCATTTTTCTGATAAACAAAAAAAATATCTCGTACATATTATACAACCTTTAGTTAAATTGCATACATCTGCCACACAAATAAGCTTGAATATTTCACGGAATTGCACTTATGCACATGCATTAAGTGATAGGTGATATAAAAACACTAAGTTCAATTTTTAAAAAAATACACTTCCACCACCACTTCCATCTCCACCACCACCACCACTACCATTACCCATCATCATCTCTCCCCCCTCCTCTCTGTCCCTTCCCTCCCATCTTCCCCTCCTCCTCTCCCTGCCTTTCTTTAACCTCACCATCAGAACATCACCACTCTGCTAAAATTATATTTTTAACTCTCCTCCTCTACCGTTAACTAACTTTTTTCACTACATAATAAATATTACATTCCTCCTACCCACTTCATGGATGCTTCTCTCCCCTTCTTTTTCTTCTCCCACTTTCTGTCTCACTCTTCGCCTTATCCTCTTTTTCACTCTCCTTTTTTCTTTCGCCTCTCTTTCTCTTCAACTAATCAAGTGAAAGCGTTACAAATACATTTCCTCTATCTCACGTCATGAATGCTTTTCTCTCTCTTTTTCTCCCTCCCTCTTTTCCTCTCTCTCTCTCTCTTTTCATTCTCCCTATTTTTCTCTAATCATGTGAAAGCTAAGTAACACAATAACAAGCAGAATTATCATAAGATGCTTGCTCAACCAGGGTTAACCTAAACCTATACAATACTTGTTTCAAGTTTAATACACCCAACGACACATAAACCATTAATGAAGCCTCTATGCAGTCACTCTACCTGCTAGAAATAGCAGCAAAATTTGTTTCAGCTCAAATGCTACTGAAATAAGAAAGAAAAGACACATTGAACTATTTTTTCCTACATGCTTGTAGACAGGCAGTAATGCTTTCCATTTTAGGTCAGCTATATGAGAATTGCTCTGCAATGTACTGAGAAAAAATTCCAACACACAGGGACCCATTTTATACCAATTTGGTATGAAAAGAGTTGATGAAACATATTAATTAAACACATGGTAAATTTTTGATAAAATTAGGTTATAGTTTTTGTTATTATAGCATTTAGTTACATCCTGTTTTTCTAGTCATAATATTCTCAAATTATCTCATCTTTCTCTCACTTCTCTCTTATCATTTTATCTCCTCCTTCTCTCTCTCACACTCTCTCTGTTTCACACACACACACACACACACACACACACACACACACACACACACATATCTGTCTAACACAGTCAATAAATTTTTGCAAGACAAAACAACCAAATTACTCCAGTCATTTAAAATAAATGATGGAGAAATTGGATAATGTAGTCCTTGATATGGAAAAATGACCGGATGGTCATGACTGGAACCTCTTTTATCATAGGTCTGCTGGATCATGGATAACCTGGGGCTAAACAGCTACCACAATAACAATATATATTTACACAAACATACAAACATCATCATCATCAAGTAGTATTAACAATAGGCTTCTTTACTAAATCTGTTTACAGTTTGTACATTAGAATAAACTGAACATCTCATAACTGATAAGAAAAAGCAGTCAAATCTTTCTCAAATCATGCCATGCTGTTTTAAAAAAAAAAAGGACATTTTCAATAACATCGTTACCAGCGTCGCTTTACTGGCACTTGTGCCGGAGGCACGTGAAAAAACATTCGAGCGAGGTCATTGCCAGTGCCACTGGACTGGATCCTGTGCAGGTGACACGTAAAAAACACCATTTTGAGCATGGCCATTGCCAGTACCACCTGACTAGCCCTCGTGCCAGTGGCACGTAAATGCACCCACTACACTCTCCGAGTGGCTGGCGTTAGGAAGGGCATCCAGCTGTAGAAACCCTGCCAGATCAGAATGGAGCCTGGTGCAGCCATCCGGTTCGCCAGTCCTCAGTCAAATCATTCAACCCATGCTAGCATGGAAGGCAGACGTTAAATGATGATGATGATCATCATCATCATCTTAGATTTTCTGTTTGAAGAAAAAATATGACGATCATTGCTTGATGCACTAAGCACATGGTTATTTTGCTTAATGGTTAATCCAGCACTGCTTCTGACATTAATAAAAGCTTTGTGCCAATTTGAGAAACCATTACTATTAACATAGTTGGTGGGTTGGCAAAATCAGAATAGGACAGTTGACAAAAAGTCTTGCAGTATTTGTTGCAGCTCTTTATGTTTTGAGTTCAAATCCTGCTAAGATTGCCTTTGCTTTCATCTCTCCAGGATCAATAAAATAAAGTACCTGCTTTTATTCCTTTTTATTCCTGCTTAGACAATTCCACTTGTTTCTCAGATTAGGCAAATCAGTAACATGAGGCAGACTCTGTATGGATTGTTGATCATCTAAAAATAACAGCCAAATATCCCTCAAATCACTTCATACTTCCTTTAAGAAGGAAGGGTACACTGAAATATACAGACTTGGAATGAACATATCTAGAATATCTTTGATCAAAAGTCTTTTCACTCAGTGCTAACATGGAGGCTAAACAATAACAGGGTATGGCCAAACCGCAGTAGGTCCCTTAGGTTATGCTAAGAGTTTAGTCTGTATTATAAATACTGATTGTATAGGATGTTTTACAATTTCATAGTAGTACTTAGAGAAATCAAAAGCCGAGCATATATAACAAGCTAGAATTCTAAGAAGTTGACCTCTATTTTAAGAAATTAATAGAAGTCTAACACCGATAAAAATATCTTGATGATATTTCTGTATCCTCACATATAAAATTGGTTTTATATATCATCATCATCATCATCATCATCATCATCATCATCATCATCATCATCAACATCATCATCATCATCATCATCATTGTCGTCGTCGTCATCATCATCGTCGTCATCATCATCATCATCATCATCATCATCATCATCATCATCATCATTGTCATCCTGTAATGTCCATTTTCCAGCATACATACATACATACATACATACATACATACATACATACATACATACATATAAGGATTTTATTTTTCATCAGATCAGAATCCTTTGTAGGAGCCATGCATGCATGTTACATATCCTAGTATGTACGCATGCATGCATTCATCCATCCATCCACACATCCATACATCCATACATGCATACATCCATACATGCATACATACAAACATACTTATAAGAATTTTATTTTTCATACCTGTATTTTCCAGATCAGAATCCTTTGTAGGAGTCAGCAGATACCATGTTAAAACTCCATCATCATGTCCAGTTAAAAGAGCATTTTCCTGTCAAGGGAAAATATCAGATGCTGCTGAAAACTGGGTTGATTCAGTTTTGATCTATTGTCCATGTATATACAGAGGAATGAAAGAAAAGTAAACCAAGCTGAATAAAACAAATAAAATGAGTTGCCTAAGGAGCCACTATGGAGTTACTTGACCTATTAGAAATAGCAACCTAATCTCAATTAAATCATACTTTATTGCCTGTATCTAAGAAAAAAAATGGAATGGTCATAAGTGGAATTCGTTTGATACTCAATTTCCTCAATCAGAGCTGATTTGACATTGAACAACAAAAATGAAATTGATAAGAGCAAAAGATAAATACCAATTAAATTAAATAATGAGATTACATTGATAATTCCAAGAATAATAATTGCTTCTAATATAGATACAAGGCCTGAAATTTGGTGTGTGTATGTGTGTGTGGGGGGGGGGGGTAGTTGATCAATTAATCCAACCCCAGTACTTGAATGGTACTTTATTTTATTAACCTTAAAAGAATGAAAAACGAAGTTAGCATTACATGGATTTGAACTCAGAATGCATAAAATTTGGAATAAATCACAATGATAATGGTTTCTTATTTTGGCACAAGGCCTGTAATTTGACAGGAAAGGGGTTAGTCAGTACCATCGATTCCAGTACTTGACTGGTACTTTATTTTATCAATATCAACCTTGGAAGGATGAAAGGCAAAGTCAACCTCAGCAGGATTTGAACTCAGAATGTGAGGTGCTGGAAGAACTACTGCAAAACAGTTTTTCCAACTTTCCAATGATGCTTCTGCTGCTAAAGTCATAGGTTTTTTGGGAGAGATCTTGCCAAATGAACCAACTCCAGTATATTCCTAGTACCTATTTTATCAATTTTAGTGAGATAGAAAAAGAATAAAGCTAACTCTAGTGGATTTACTGTTCATCCACCTAGAGTAGATAAGAGTTGACTTTTGAGGGATTTGACTCTTAGAATGTTCAGTAATGTAAGTTAATATCACAAAGCATTTAGGACAGTACCCTACCATTTCTACCACTTCACAAGAATACTAATGATAAAATATAACTCAAACAACAAATCTTACGACAAACGTATGACTTACAAGTCTCGTCCATGCTGTTAAATTCTGCTCACTTGTGACGCTAAATTGAAGAATTAAAGATGGTAAACTCCATATTTGAATCAATATGTGATCACTTTCATGACTCTGTGCAGCAAGAGAATTATGTTCTTTATTGTGATGAAGCTTCATGATCTGGAAAGAAAATCCAGTACACCCAACAATTATATGAAGACAAAATAAACATAATAATATCCTTCAAATGATATCAGGGCAAATTTTTTAAAGGAATATCAGACAAGTCACCTATACCTGGATACATCTCAGCCAACAATAACTCCCTACTTGAATAGGTTATGATACCACAAAACACAATTTAAAAATAACTCAACAAAGTCTGTCAGGTGATGCTTTTAAGTAAAACATGGCCTGGGCCAATCTTTGAATAAAACAGATCTGAATTTTATCAAAGTTTAACCCTTTTAACATTCAGATTACTTTCTCAAATGTAATGCTTTTTATTCACATTATTTTCAATTAAAAATGCATCATCTTGTAGCTTTGAGATTTCAATAATGTGATTATATATTTTTAGAATGACATTGTTGAGTAGGTGTGAGATGTTGGATCTGGCTGTTTTGAATATAAATCAGGTAGAATATTTGGGCTGGATATGGCTGGTTTAAATACTAAAGGGTTAAACAAGCTATATAAAGTTGTTTGTAGATAAAACAGAAATGCAGAATTCAGAATCAGACACTCTCTTCTAGAAAACAGAAACGTATTTAGTCATGAGTCAGAGCATGTAGGTTATAATTCTTAATGGTAATATTAATTTAAGATAATTATTTGAAAGGTAGTTTAAGAATAACAACAGAATGTTAACTAAGATGGAGACATAATACTGAAAGTAGAGTCACATAACCCTTTACACTAAAGGCACAAGGCCTGAAATTTTGTGGGAGGGGACTAGTTGATTACATCAACCCCAGTGTTTCACTGGTACTTAATTTATTAACCCTGAAAGGATGAAAGGCAATGTCAACCTTGGTGGAATCTGAATTCAGAACATAAAGACCAACAAAATGCTGCTGAGCATTTTGCTTAGCATCCAAACAATTCTGTCACTTCACTGCTTTAGTCACATTTATAATAAAATTCATTTTGACTGAGACTTATGTTTCACCTGACAGTTTATTCACCAAGTTGGCTGAATAAATTGCAGGAGAAACTTAAGTCCAAGCCTAGGTGAATTTTATTATAATTCTTAATGGTAGGGCAATGAACTGGCAAAATCAATCATTAGCATACCAGACAAAATGCTTTGCGACATTTCTTTTGTCTTTACATTCTGGATTCAAATGCTGAAGAGGTTCACTTCGTCTTTTGCCCTTTCAGGATCAATAAAATAAGTACCAGTCAAGTATTGGAATCAATATAATCAACTAGCCCCCTTTCCCTAACTATGCTGGCTTTGGATCAAAATTTGTAAGAATTATAGTTCTGGCACGTAAAAAACACCATTTTGAGCATGGACATTGCCAGTACCGCCTGACTGGCCCTTGTGCCTGTGGTACGTAAAAGCACCCGCTACACTCTCGGAGTGGTTGGGCATCCAACTGTAGAATCTCTGCCAGATTAGATTGTAGCCTGGTGCAGCCATCTGGTTCACCAGTCCTCAGTCAAACGTCCAACCCATGCTAGCATGGAAAGCGGACGTTAAACGATGATGATGATGATGATGATCTTAATCAAGTGTTTAAAGCTACAAATAACCAGCAATTAAGTGGAGCATCTAGACCAGTGACTCTCAAATAATGCACTGTGGTACAATGGTACATTGAAAGAATATCTAAGTGCACTGTAGAGTTTTAAAGTATAAATTAAAGCTTTAGAAAAATCCATACTAATGACTGAGTATCTTGAAAAATATGTTATTCATACTTTTGTTATACTCAAGTAGAATTAATAAGCCCCCTTCTATAGGCACCAAACCTGGAATTTTGATGGCAGAACTAATCAATTACAGCAATCCCAGTGTTCAATCGGTACTTATTTTATTGACCCCAAAAAGATTAAAAGCAAAGTCTATCTTAGTGGAATTTGAACTCAGAATGTAAAGACAGAAGAAATGCTGCTAAGCATTTTGCCTAGTGTGTTAACATTTCTGCCAGCTTGCCACAAAGTAATCAATAGTTTTCTAAGTTTATTTTCACTAAATTTTAAACTTACAACAGTTTTTTTATAAACATCCATTTGAAGTGCACCAGTAATTTTGAACTTTTCCTACAAAATTCCAGTGTACCATGATGTGAAAGACCATTAAGACTGTCAGAAATTTAATGGCTGATTTGTACGCTCTACCACACCTATCTTACTGTTTCGTGCTACAAATGAAGAGGAATCTATCATCTCATCAATGCAACTGCTAGAAATATTAGTCAAATAACCCTCATGTTATATCATATCCTGTTAGCTTAAAAAACAAAAGCAGGATAGATTGGATAAGTAGTTCTATGGTTACAAGTGGAAGAGAAGAGAGCAACATGATCATAAACATGTTAGTAGAGCAGAACATAAGGAGATGATGGCCTGGTTGTTGGGGTTTGGGAGGAGTAAGATGTACAGTGACAGAGATGATGGTCAGAGGTACATAAGGGTGCCTATAGTGAGGATTGACAACAATAGTGGGGTGCATCAGTGGCAGACCCAAAATGTAACTCAGAGGAAAAGGAGAGATAACAGAGGGCACAAAAAGGGGGTGGTTGGTGAAAAATAGTGTGGGAAGGGAGGATAATGAGAGTGAGGGATGGATGTTAATAGGGAGAGGTTTCAAGGGGAGAAAGAAGTAACTAGTAATGCAAAAGTGGGATGGGAAGTGAAATATGTGTTGATTCTGCTCTAAAATGATTACAACAGTTGATTAATGTTATGATTAAAAGAGCGATGGAGGGATGGGTGTTAGAAAGATAAGATGTGAGGAATGCTTGACAGGGTTAGGGTGCAGTATGGGCAGGTATAAACATAATGCTTTTAGGACCTTGCTTCTGCTGTGACAGACAGGACTTCTTGAACACAATGATTCACCACCATCTTAGTCCTTTGTCATCTCCTCTGTGAGGCTGAACATCTTAATATCAGCCTTCACTGCTTTGTCCCATATCTTCATAGGTCACTCTTTCCCACAAGTTTCATCCACTTTTAAATGACTGGCACTTCTTTATACAACTATCCTTTATACTCTTCTTTATGACAAGTTTGAAGATAAAAGATTGGTGGATTAATGATGTAGATAGAACTATGTGTTGCCAGCTGCAATTTCATTGCTTGCACTTAGGTCTAAGTCTCTTCTACCAAACCATTAAGCAGATTAAATGATTGTACATTTAGGTTTATTACTACAATAAATCCCTATTATGCAAGTAATAGCACATCTGAAAAAGGTAATTATATTCTATGTTTTGTGTTGTCTTAATGATATTTTATAAATGGTAACATAAGCAAATTACTGCAATCTTTAGGATATTCTTAGCCATGATATCATCTTAAAAATACATACAGGACCTTTTGAAGCCTTTAGTTCCATGTGCTTGATTCCTTTCTTTATTGGATCCATAAATAAAATTCTGCCATCCTATCAATAAAGAAAGGAAATATATATAAACATTAGAAACATTAAAGGTATACATATAAAATTATATACAGGTATACATACATACATACATACATACACACACACATATATGTATGTATGTATGTATGTATTTGTGCGTTGTTGTTGTTGTTGTTGACCATTAATATAATGTTTGAGTGATGCTGATAAAGCTAAATTTGAAGCATTTTTTCTTGTATGCTGCTGTTAAATATTTTTGTAGAGATGTGAAAGAAATTGAAGTCTTAAAAACAGTTGCTCAAATTTACATCTGAATGAATGGTGCTGAGGAAACTCAGAGTAATGACATCATGAACTAACAAGCATAAATTCACACACACACACACACACACACACAGACACACACACATACACAGATGTTGTTTGGCTAAATGGTTAAGAAACTCGTTTTGCAGCCATAAAGAATCAGGTTTGATCCCACTGGATGACATCTTGAGAAAATACTCTTTTCTAGAACCTCGTGTTGACCCATTGCTTGTGAGTGAAACTGAATAGATGGAAACTGTAAGGAAGCCTGCCAGATGGATTATTATACCTGTAATTCAAATGATTCAGCTTTGTCACAGAGTGTGTCATGCTGATTCTGTATGAGAATTACATTAAGGGCACACATGTCTGCAGAATGCTTGCCTACTTACACATTAACTCTTAAATTCCTGGAGTGCTTTCTCTATATAAATCTCTCAATCCTGTTAGAAACTAGAGATATTGATGGAAAGCAGTTAATTGCTCTTGTATGAATTTGGATGAAATTTGCTGACACAATATAATGATTGATGGTGTACATTACTCTTTACTCTTTTTACTCTTTTACTTGTTTCAGTCATTTGATTGTGGCCATGCTGGAGCACTGCCTTTAGTCGAGCAAATCGACTCCAAGACTTATTCTTTGTAAGCCTAGTACTTATTCTATCAATCTCTTTTGCCGAACCACTAAGTAACGGGGACGTAAACACACCAGCATCGGTTGTCAAGCGATGTTGGGGGGACAAACACAGACACACACACATATAAATGTGTATACATATATACGACAGGCTTCTTTCAGTTTCTGTCTGCCAAATCCACTCACAAGGCTTTGGTCGGCCCGAGGCTATAGTAGAAGACACTTGCCCAAGGTGCCACGCAGTGGGACTGAACCCAGAACCATGTGGTTTGTAAGCAAGCTACTTACCACACAGCCACTCCTACGCCTATTTGTGAATGTTTTTTTATTTGTTGTTCATTTTTACTTGTTGTCATATCACTTTCACCTCCCTAAGTATGTCGAATATAGCTAAGTTGATTACATGCAGATATTTTCACATATATGTACAAGATATTGATTCCTGGGTATCGATTTCCTGTCTTCTCACTGATTTTGCATTCCATAGTCACTGCATCTTGGAGAATGCACAGCTCCCATTAGAAAAGTTATTCTAAGATAATCCTTCATCTCTTCCATTAAAGTAATAAAAGCAGTATCACCCTGTTGAAGCACCTTGTAATTTCATCATGCATCCTCACAAAAACTTTTCAGGAAAAATTTGTAAGAAAATACACAACAGACTTTGATTTTTAAGTTCAAAGATTTTGTAGGGCCCACTTCACTAACAAAAGCATTGATGCAATGATCACCTACAGTACAGGATTATTCCACTCCTGCTCAGAATCAATAAATCTTGATATTACATAGATTGTTAGGGTGTACAGATGACACTTTAGTATCACTCTAATTATTTCCTCCAAGTACAAACTTTCTTTAATTAAAGAATAAAAAGTTTTGAATGGTACAACAATGCACTATAATATAAAAAATGGACTATATATTTGTTGTAATTTAGTTATCTATACTCCGATGATATTTCAGAATACAATTTCTTCTTCAGATCATCTTAGATGGAGTCTATGCTATAAACTGTTTACTAACGGCTTTTCTTTTCTTTTTTTTTTTTTACGGAAGATCTGAAGAAGGAATTGTATTCCAAAATATCATCGGACTATAGATAACTAAATTACAACAAATATATAGTTCATTTTTTTATATTATAGTGCATTGTTGTACCATTCAAAACTTTTTATTCTTTACAAACATTACACAATGTTTCAAGCGAACTACAACACTCTCTTTTCTTTAATTAAATCATTAATAAATAAGTAAAAATGTAGTGTGTATGTATGAGAGATGCCTAAACTTAAACACTCATTTAGAAAGAATGACAATAACAACATCAACAACAAAAAGACCAGAAAACATGTCAAACCTTCAGTCCCCAGAGTAAGAAATGATCAGAATCGATGGAATCTGTGCTGGATTCTGGAGATATTTCTACTGGAGAAGATATGAAACCAATTGATATGCATTGACTTATTTCGTCTGAGACAAGGTCAGCAGCTGGTGTAAGAAATATACCATTATTCCCAACAGACGAGCTAGTTAAAGATAAAAAGAAATTGAAATAATATATATCAAGTACCAGTTATATGCTGAGGCTGATTATATCAACTTTATTTTCTATTATGTGTAAGACTCAAGCCAAATACTTGTGCATCATGTATACTTACCATTGTTTAGTCTTGGTTAAGATATTTGATTGAATTTTCGTAATATTCCATACGGCCAAACGACATGCTGGATCAGATCTGAAATCAGATATGTGTGACCAAATTGAAATAGAAAAATAAACACCAAAGTAAAGGGTATAAATAATGTTTATAGATTCATCAGAAGACAGTGTATTTACCTCCTCATTAGTAAATATTGCATCATTTTATCTATATGTATAAGGAGTGCTGTAATTTATGGTAGTTAAACATTGGTAATGAATGCAGAGCTTCAGAGAAGAAAACAGAGAGAATGGAAATGAGAATGGCTTGGTAGAAGAGTATTTTCGAAAGAGAGAGGATGACCAACAATGAATTGCAGAGAATGATGGGAGTAGAGCTAGTGATGAATGTTGTGAAAAGAAATGGGATAAGATAGATGAATCCTGTGCTAAGGATGCTGAAATGACTGGATGGAAGGAGAGGTGGAAGTGAATGTGGAAGGAAACAGAAGAGGAAGACTGAGGAAGATAAGATGGTTAAAGATGGTGGTAGTAGAAACAAAGGTGAAGGGAGATGCAGAGGATAGCACAAAATTGAAAAGTCATTTGCATGAGGCCTCTAGGACGAACTCCTGTGTTGTTCTTTCTTCTGAGAGGATATTAAAGAAACCTGTAAAATGCCTACAGTTTTTCAAATAAAACATAAATAAGCTGTCATTGTCATACCTTGAAGTATAAATCCACAGTATATCAGTTGAAAGAAGCAAATAGACAAGATTCAGGTCTCTACTGTAACAAAATCCTGGAAGTTCTTCAAGAGGTGACAAACATGGAGGAGGAAGAATGGTACACAACTTTTTGTGACTTTTTTGGGCAAACAAACGTATACTGTAAAAAATAAATGAACAAATAATGGAACTGGTAAAGTTTTGAAAGTCTCTAAATGATGCACAATCTAGGTGCATATTTTAGGCAGTGTAATAGCAATAGAGTGAAGGTGCATGGCCTAGTGGTGAGGATGTTGTACTTGCAATCATCAGATCATGGGTTCAATTCCCATACTAGGTGGTGCGTTGTTTTCTTGAACAAAACACTTGATTTCACATTGCTCCAATCCCCTTTTTGAACAGGGTGGAATGCTGGCCTTCTTGCTTAGCCAGTGGAGTGCACCATTCAAAGGCAAAAATAATGTGACCAGTGATGTGTAACAACATCTGATAGTCTGGTCAGTTAAAAAAATAGCAATAGAAATAGAAAAAATATAATCACTATAATAGCTGCTCTTACTGAAAAATAGCTTTCTCTTTGTACAAAAGGCTAGCTGGCATGTAGAAATGTGTTAGTATCTTCTCAATGAATGCCAGTGTAGTATGTGATCTACATGCCATTGCAATCTACAGCAACTTAAATCTAGACTGGCTTGTGATAAACATTCAAAGTTTTGTTATAAATTTGCAATTATAATCAGAGGAGTGAGTTAAACATTTAAAAAATAAAAGAAAAAGAAAAATTTTTATTGATTTTTATTTCATACTAGAAACATGAATACTGTGACAATTTGTATACAGCACGGATATCATCTAAAAATGCAATAAAGAGATTTTTCTCATTTGATCTCAAAATCTTCCAACAAATGAAATCTAAATGAGATTGCAATGGTTGCAATGAAACACCTCTCATTTTTTTGGAGAAGACGAGTTTTAGCTTCTAGCTGCAACCGCTCAATGTTCTGCCTATGTGTTCCATCTTGACGATTAACATAGCTTTGCTGGTGGTTGACATTGGAATGGATGTAATATCTATTTAGATTCGAATATACCAGCCATTCATCTGAGTGGATGACAGATCCTGTTTGCACTTCTCTTAAGATAATTGGCTCTAGAGTAGCTCTGTTTCGTTTTGGAACATAAAAATAGTGACAATCTAAGCCATTTTTAAGTCCGAAGACCCATGAAAGATTTATTCTTCATCCATGATTTCTATTTTCACAACATCTGCCTCACTGTCAGTTGATTCAGGTCTTTGATCACCAGTAAGAAGATGACCTCGATTATATTTTCTTCTTGCAGCAAAACGTGCCTCATCTATCTGAACAGTATTTCTGACAGTTCCTACAATTTGTCCTCTGTTATTAAACAAACACTTTTGAGGAGCAGACTTCCCTGCAAATATTGAACCAGTCACATATAGTCCTCCTGCTCCTTCCAGTCATTTCTTCAATTAAATTAAATGAGTGATATTTTACAAAATAAAAAACCAGTTCCAAAATTTCACATAAAGTCAAGTTTACAATTGATTTTCCTATTCAAATCAGTGTAAAGGAAAAATATATTTCCATGGTCCACAGACCTAAATATACGGCATACCCTCTTTGTGCAGCAAAAAACAGAACTGGTTTCATGTCTTATTCTTCATTTTCCCACCATTTCTCCTCCACATTTGCTGCATGGATCAATATCTCCACATTCATCAAGGAGTTTATAGTATTGGAGAAGTTCTATTGCAGCTTCTTCATCTCGAATAACCTGTGTGTAAAATTCTTTTGTTCTCATCGCGACTTCTTTCAATGGGCTCAGGACTAAAAGTGTTTAAATCATAAAAGATTTTTTGGTTTATATACCAAACCAACCAGAAATAGATGAGTAAATAGATGAATTTTAAATGTAGATCACAAACTATACCATTTGAACTAATGTAGATATTAAGCTATACCAGAAACATGTATGTAGATCACATACTACACTGGCACCTCTCAATGTCAGTAGTGAAATGTGATAATCATTAACAGATGTACAAAAAGACTTCTTAATTTAAACATTTTTTGTTATCTACTCAGAAGTACATTAATGCTTACCTTCCATCATCTCCCACAGCCAAAAGTCTTGTGGTTTTCGGTGCAGTTCCATATTGTAATGACATGTGTGACACACCAGAGCGCATTAATCCCCAAAAGTTAACAAAGTAGTTAAGGAACCAAACAGAAATCTCTTCAGCTGTGCATGTGACCAATTGATTTTCATCAGTAAAAAACATCCACATGGGATTATTATTGCCAGACACAAGACAACTGAAATAAAATATTCTGTGATTTTATGAACCAGTAAGGAAAATACTGTCACCAAAATTGTTTCTATGAATAATTTAAGCTTTCATTAAATATAATTACAATTCTTTAATAAGAATTTAAAAAAAAAAAAAACTTGGCATAGCTTACTAAAAGTTGGAATAAACTGCAAGAAACTACGACAGATAAAGAAATGATTGAAGCGAATATGGAAGTAAAACTAATGAATGAAGATGTTGTTGATGTGTAGCCCTAGGTAAATTAGCCCTGATCAAGCAGATCTATGATCAAAGGTGTTCCAGCTGTGACTATTCTGTCATTTTATATATTTATGACTACATTGTTCAATATGCCTTCAATTTTTTAAGATGGTAGACTTTCATCGTGGGAGATTTGTCCGCTACTTCTCACAAGTTGAGCAACTAAATAAAGGTTCCTTATTAGCTTTAAGTGTGAGATGTGTGTGAAAATTTAAATACTGGCATTTGTGAAAGCTGTTACAAACATTCAAATGTTTATGAAAATATTCTTCACCATTCAAGAAGTTTTTTCTTAATTCCAGGTTGCAGCCATAAGCCAATATACATATAGCTATTAAAGTGAATGAGATAAAAATCTAGTTTGTTATATTTTCCCAGGCTTTTAAAGAGATTTGATATCTGTTTATATGTTTGGAAATTTTATAATTTATGATTTTATTATCTATGAAATATATATAAACTAGATTAAATGTAATGCTACAGTTGAATTTTAATTATTGTTGTTATAAAATAACTAAATATGGAAAGGATATTCTCCTCTTCACAGAAGAAAGACAAATAGACACACCAAGACGTAACAAAAGTATTTTGCCACAAAAAAAATACGAAAATATTTTAGGTTTGTAAGTTGTAAGGTATTGTTGCATCTCATTATACATAATTGGTTTTCATAGATATTTGAATAGGTTCATTAATATTGATGAATCTGTCCAAGGAAGATAAGGAAAATATTTTCACCAAAATTGAATCATTGCAAAATTTAGGCTTACATTAAATATAATTACCATTCTTAGATAGAAATAAAGATATTTGGAGTATTGTATTTATCATATGGCAAAACTGAAGTCCCCAAAAAGTCAAAATAAACTACAATAAACTACAACAGAACAAGAAATGAGAAAGAAGACTAAAGAGGTAAAACTAAGGAAGGAAGGTGATGTGTAGATACAAGTTAGCCTTGCTCAAGCAGGACTGATTTTAATCCACACAATCTCTGATGACACTTCATGATGAATGGATTAATGGATGGATGGATTTTAAACTGACCTACCAATAAAGACAATCCATTGTCTCTAGAGACCAAATTCTTATGGTTCCATCATGAGAGCTTGTTATGAACATAAGAGAGTTTTCCGGGTGGAGCTGAAGATTGGATACAGATCTTGTGTGTTCATGGAAAACATGTAGCAATCCACCAATTGAGCTCCAGACTTTCACTGGTTGAAAATAATTCATAAGCAAAATGTAAAATATTAGCATGTCATTTTCAATATTGTTACAGCCTTTATTATTATCATTATTGTTCTTCTTCTTATTATTGTTATTATTATTGTTATTGTTGCTGTTGTTGTTGCACACTAATTACTCAGTGGTTAGAGCATCAAGTTCACAATCATTAGGTAGTGAGTTCAATTCCTAGATCAGGCTGTGTGTTGTGTTCTTGAGCAAGACACTTTATTTCACATTGCTCCAGTTCATTCTTCTATAGAAATGTGTTGTGATGTCACTGGTACCAAACTGTATTGGTCTTTACCTTTCCCTTGGATAACATCGGTGGTATGGAGAGGGGAGAGTGGTATGCATGGGTGACTGCTGGTCTTCCATAAATAACCTTGCCCAGACTTGTTGTGCCTCAGAGGGTAACTTTCTAGGTTCAATCCCATGGTCATTCATGACCAAAGTGGGTATTTACCTTTACACTCTACTACCTACTCTCTCCTGTCTCTTACCACACCTATCTCCTTTCCTCTCAACCTCTTCACTACTGACAAAGCCCATTGAGGGAAAATTCATCTGGCATTCTTTCTAACCAATGGGACAATTTTCATCTGCTTCCAGTATATATTGTGTTCTAAACTCAGCATGCCCATAAGAAATATTGTCTCTGGATGAATATTGCAGTGAATTTGCCTTTCACAATATATTTGCATTAAGTATGACATATTGAAGACTTCTTTAATTTAATACTGCTTCTATTGCATATAACTGATGAAGAACAAATATTGAGTGATGATTGGCAGAGAAGACAGGGAAGGGTAGGTAACAACTGAAGATTATTATCTATGATATAGATTATCGTGATCCAAATTTCTGGAAGTTCATTCAATCTGGTTTTGCTTTGATATACTTTCAGTGACAAATAAAACAAAATTAACTGAAGGACAGAAATAACAAATATGTTTTCATCACACGATCAAAGAAAATATTGCTGGAATGAAAAACAAAAAAAAAAATATCAATGAACTCTACCTGTTGTGTCATGGGATGCAGTTATAATGACCTTGGCTTGTGACGAGAAACAACATCCAGTTATTGCCTCAGCATGGGCTCTGATGGAATGTTAAAACAATGTGAATAGACAATCAGAAAACATTTTTTTAGAATATGAGATGGAATAATTGCATTGCACATTGTAAATAGTTATGAAATTTCAGAGGAGATGTGGTTTCATTGTATAGGAAACTATCAGAACTGTGAATTTAGTTGTAATACTTGTGTATCTATAATCGTATACATTCCAATCAAGACCATCCCATTTTTTCAGACATAGCATTCCCAGATTTTATTATTCACAATATCCTTCTTTTGAAACAGTAAGGTATGGTTTGAGATAAACTGTTCAGGCTATTTCTAGCAAATTGAACAATTAGATAGAAGCTCTCTCATTAAGCCATAATGTTCCCCACTCAAATCCCATACCTGCTGACCAATAAAATTTAAGATGTTATTATCAAAACTAACTTACTTCTCTGTTTGATTGTTCTTTCACGACTTCTAGCTCAAGGTAAAATTTTAAGCTGAATTTCTTTATCTATACTCATTTCTACCACTTTTACAACATTATAATTCTTCCATAGACACACAGCTATAGACTGACAACCAAAGAAGACTTGCTTTGAGATAAATAAAATTTTGTAATTGTGGTCAGATGCTTCTTGGAGCTTTAAGTATTATGTACCCAAGTTGGAAGAGAAGTTACGGGAAGGTGAATAAAAGAGAAATGAAATGGATGGGTAAGTAAGGATGTGAGAGGTAAATGGCAGAAGTAGAGAGAGATATGCAGTAAGTGGTTAACACTGGTGGATACATGGTCAATGTCCCTCGATAGATTTACTCACAAGGTATTGGTTGACCCAGAACTGTAGTAGAAGAGGCTTGACCAAAGTACTGCACAGTGGAACTGAATTCTTAAAATCACATGGTTGCACAGTGAACTTCTTAACCACATGGCCATGCCTGTATTTGTATGTTTATACAAAATATTTCTATAAATCACTGTCCACTAACAGCACCGTCTGAGCGTGATCATTGCCAGAGCACGTAAATAGCACCACTTGAGCGTGATCATTACCAGCGTCGCTGGTGGCACATAAAAAAACATTTGAGCGAGGTCGCTGCCAGTGCTGCTGGACTGGTTCCTGTGCAGGTGGCACATAAAAACACCATTTTGAGCATGGCCGTTGCTAGTACCGCCTGATTGGCCCTCATGCTGGTGAACTGTAAAAGCACTCACTACACTCTCAGAGTGGTTGGCGTTAGGAAGGGTATCCAGCTGTAGAAACTCTGCCACATCAGATTGGAGCCTGGTGCAGCCATCTGGTTTGCCAGTCCTCAGTCAAATTGTCCAACCCATGCTAGCATGGAAGGCGGACGTTAAACGATGATGATAATGATGATGAATGATATAACAATATACACTCACCGTTCTATTCGATACAGAAGATTTCCCCTCATATTGTACACATGTACATCCATTTCAGAGCAGCAGTAGAGATGATGTGTGGTAGTATTAACTTCAATCCTTTGGACCCAACTTCCTCCAACATTTGGCAAAGTTTTTCTGGAAATACAAAAACAAAATACAATTTTAGAAAATAAAATTTTGTACCGGTCTTCATGATATACTTGTTATGAAGGGTCAAAGATTGCATAGGATAAACGTTGAATTCAAATCTGAGGATATTGGACTTCAGAGATGTCGGATAGTAGTTAAAATAATTTTAATCTTGAAGATTATGATCATAGGTTTGCTCCATGAGGACTGATTTAGTGATACACAAATATTGCAACTAAATTCACTGACCTAATATTTTCTTAGACAATGAAATACATCTCTTCTGAAATTTCATTACTATTTACAATGTATAATGCAATTATTTCATCCAATGTTTTAAAACACGTTTTCTGATTATCTATTTGCATCATTTTAACATTTTATCAGAGCCCATGCTGAGACAATAACTAAATGTTGTTTCTAATTGTAACTGCATTCCATGACACACCAGGTAAAGAGATTCGATCTGAGACTTGTGTGTTGAGAAACTGAGGCAGTAACCAAGTCACAACCGGTATGACAAAAATTTTGATCCCAAATAATAAATGTTTAAGTAAAGTTAACTGTCTGTGTGTTTTTAAATGGCAGAAACGTTAGCACGGAGCACAAAATGTTCAGCAGCATTTCATCTGTCTTTACATTCTGAGTTCAAATTCTGCTGAGGTTGACATTGCCTTTCATCTTTTTGAGATTGATAAAATAAGTACCAGTTGAGTACTGGGTCGATGTAATCGACTTACCTACCTCCTGAACTTGCTGGCCTTGTACCAAAATATGAAACCAATATGTGTCTTCCATTGTTGTGATTGTAATAATTTAAATCACTGTACAACTACACTCCACAAGTGTCAAAGGATTGCAATAGAGAAATTTTCACATAATCCTGTACGTGATCTTTACACTGGAGACAAAGAAAACTTTGGGAAAAATACCAGAAAACCTGAACTCCCAAGAAGATTATTATTTTATATGAATCAATAATATTATTGAGAATATGTATCAGCTGCAGTTTTGTTAAAACACAGGAAATGTAATGTTTTACAATAGAACAATTCTCAAATGATATTGTGAGCTGGTTGTTGACTATCAGAGAGATGATGCAGAGAAGCTTATCAGAAAACATCAGAATATTGAGTTTTTTAGAAACCGAAATATACAACAGCTGGTCAGAAACTGAAACTTTAAATAAAATAGTTACAAATAAAATGCATGATATTTACACAAGAGATTTGATCTGAAACTGTGTATTAAAACTAAAGCAATAGTATTATGGTAGAATTAAATTAACCATTCAAAATGAAGCATACATAAGTTATTATATTCTCTTGTTTTATAATCATTTTGTAAAACGGTGTATCAGGAAGCATCTCATAGATTTACAATGAAAGACCTTGATGCTTGATAACATAAGATATTACAAAATAATGAAGAAGAAACTCTGAAGAAGTAATAGTACACATATATTCTTTATATGGTAAAACAGAGATTTCATTATTAGAGATGGAAGCAGTACTAGTTTAAAACAGCATTCTGGATATACCATAGAAAGACACACAACTGCAGCATTTGTCTTGAGACTGCATCTCATTTCTTACCATTTTATTTTTTCACTTTTAACTGAATTTGTTGAGGTAGATTATTTTTTTTACAGTTGGCTGTTCTTCTTTTCATCAATCTTCACCTGTTTCCAAGCAAGGTCATATTTCACCATGGCTAGATATGCTTTTGTGGAGGATTGGGAAAAAACAACACACTTCTATAGGAATGCTTGCATACATGTCTATGTGTAGTCAGTATGTTGTTGTTGTTGTTGTTGTTGTTGTTGTTGTTGTTGTTGGTGTTGTTGGTGTTGTTGTTGGTGTTGTTGTTGTTGTTGTTGTTGTTGTTGTTGGCACTCCGTCGCTTACGACGTCGAGGGTCCCAGTTGATCTGATCAACGGAACAGCCTGCTCGTGAAATTAACGTGCAAGTGGCTGAGCACTCCACAGACACGTGTACCCTTAACGCAGTTCTTGGGGATATTCAGCATGACACAGTGTGACAAGGCTGGCCCTGTGAAATACAGGTACAATAGAAACAGGAAGATAGAGTGACAGAAAGTTGTGGTGAACGAGTACAGCAGGGTTCGCCACCATCCCCTACCGGAGCCTCGTGGAGCTTTAGGTGTTTTCGCTCAATAAACACTCACAACGCCCGGTCTGGGAATCGAAACCGCGATCCTCTGATCGCAAGTCCGCTGCCCTAACCACTGGGCCATTGCGCCTCCACTATGTATGTGTAGTCAGTATGTATAAAAGTAAGTATATGTGAGGGCACATGACCTAGTGCTTTGCACTCACAATCATGAGATCATGGGTTCAATTCCTAAACTGGATGGTGCATTGTCCTTGAGCAAAACACTTCATTTCATGTTGCTCTGCGATCACTTTGACATCTGACATGTGACACACCATCCACCTATTCAGGCAATGTTGATCTGATGGAAAGAGTGAGCTAATGCACAGCAAAAACATTTAAATCACTATTAACAAACCAGTTCTGCAGATTTTTCAGCAAGAAATTCCATCAGATCTGTCTTCTTTTACTCTACAAGAGACTGTCTGAATGTAATGTACATATATATTAGGTGCAGGTGTGGCTGTGTGGTGAGCAGTTTGCTTCCCAACCACATGATTCTGGGTTCAGTCCCACTGTATGGCATCTTGGGAAAGTGTCTTCTATTATATCTTCAGGCTGGCCAAAGCCTTGTGAGAGGATTTGGTAGATGGAAACTGAAAGAAGCCCATCATATGTGTGTGTGTGTGTGTGTGTCTGTGTTTGTGTCCCACCCCCACCACCACTTGACAACTGGTGTTGGTGTGTCTACATCCCTGTAACTCAAAGGTTCAACATAAGAAACCAACAGCATAGGTATCAGGCTTAAAACAAAAAACAAGTACTGGGTCATTTGACTAAAAAATTCTTCAAGGCAGTGGCCCCAGCATGGCCAGAGTCTAATGACTGAAACAAGTAAAAGATAAAAAATACACAACACACACAAACACAAGGTATCAGAGGGGCTGTGTGGTAAAGCTTATAAATAAGCTATTACTTTTTATAATATAAAATATAAACTACAGGCACAGGAGTGGTTGTGTGGTAAGTAGCTTGCTTACCAATGACATGGTTCCAGGTTCAGTCCCACTGCGTGGCACCTTGGGCAAGTGTTTTCTACTATAGCCTCGGGCCGACCAAAGCCTCATGAGTGGATTTGGTAGGCAGAAACTGAAAGAAGCCCGTCATATATATGTATATGTATATATATATATGTGTGTGTATGTTTGTGTGTCTGTGTTTGTCCCTCCAACGTCGCTTGACAACTGATGCCGGTGTGTTTACGTCTCTGTAACTTAGCGGTTCGCTAAAAGACCGATAGAATAAATACTAGGCTTACAAAGAATAAGTCCTGGAGGCGATTTGCTCGACTAAAGGTGTTGCTCCAGCATGGCTACAGTCAAATGACTGAAACAAGTAAACGAGAGTACAGGGTGTCCACAAAGTCTGGGTACATGGGAATTAACACATACTTTAAGAAATTATTATTTCTTATATTTAATTGTTTATGTTATGATTTTATTTACTCCATGTACCCAGACCTTGTGGACACCCTGTATATACGTTTACTCAATATTTTGTTTTGTGTTTGTATTAGTTAATGTTACATCAATGTCGAAACATATACTCTGAAATGTTAAACAACATTGCAAATATGTGTGTACTGGGTGGGGGTGTATGTGTACATGTGTTTACGTGTATAAAAGTTATGCGTTTGCGAGCGTGTTGTGGAAGTGAGCGTAGATTTTATTCAATAAAGTGCATAATTACTTTAATTTCAATTCATAGTCGGATAGTGGTTTTATTTCTTTAAACATTTGTGAAGAGACTCTTTGATACTGCCAAACCTATGAAGTAGAGAGAGAAAGAGGATATAACTATCTATCTGTGTGTGTGTGTATATATATATATATATCTAATATAGGATAAAATTTTTTTTTAAATTTATCAGTGGCCAGCATATTTTAAAAATACCTTTAAAAATACCTCGGAATCTTAGGCTACTGACCCCGAGATTCTGAGTTTGATTCCAGGCAGTGATCTGAATAATAATAATAATAATAACAACAACAACAACAACATCGAAAAATACCTTAGGAATGAGAACCCAGGTTCGAAATTTCCCCAAGACACCCGATGAAAGCTGGAGCGTATATCAGCCGAAACGTTGTGTTAACAACAAACAACATGAGGATAAATATCCGTCAAATGTAAATAATGTACATAATTCCTCATCTCTTAAATATAGAACTGTGTTGTTGTTGTTTTAACATCCACTTTTCAATGCTTGCATGGTTCAGATGGAATTCTTGAAGTAGACATTTTTCGATAGCCAGATGCCCTTCCTGTCACCAACCCTCACCTGTTTCCAAGCAAGGTGATACTTTCCTTGTGGCTGGACATAATTTTGTAGAAGATTGGCAATAAGGGACACTACTTTTATGATGGTAACACCCATTTACAGTTATCACATGATGTCAAAGCAAGAACACACACACACACACACACGGTTCAAAATTATACAAATAACAAAAAACAAAAGATAGAGAGACAGATAAGGAAACAACATACAAGATGTATTTAGTTTGACACTGAGGAAAAATGTAAGACATCTTTGATGTTTCAAACCTATGCTCTTTTATAGAAAAGAATTAGGAGAGAAAACAGAACAATAGGACACTATTTGGTTGTGTTAGAGGAGCTTCCTTTCTTAGAAGTGAATCAGACAATAGTGTGTTTCTAAAATACAGAGGAGATTGAAGAGTTTAGTGAGTAAAAGAACAAGTCTGCACTGTTTGAGTATAATGGAAGGGATATTGTCAGGGATAATGATTTTGGTTAGAAGAAACCAGGCATATTTTACATGTAGTGTGTGTGTGTGTGTGTGTGTGTGTGTGTGTGCATGTGTGTGTGTGTGTGTGTGTGTGTGCATGCAAGATAAAGAGCCTGGTGGAATAGAAAACGATATATTTGGAAAAGATTTTCGAAGTATATGGGTGAGGGGCTGGATGAAAAATATAATGAAAGAGGATGCTTTCTCAATGGAAATACTGCCAATGGAACCATTGTTATTGAGAGGTGGAGGAAAAGAGGGCTCTATAAAGTTTGATGGAGTTATTTTGACAAAGAATCAGAAGGATTAACTATAGATTAGGAGGTGGGAAATCTTGAAGGCTGTATAAGATAGATAAATTTACTGTTATTTATTTAAAGCTTTAGTGGTGAAGATTGTTGATGATGTGAAAACATCCTATTTTTCTCTTAAATAAACAGACAAATTACTGGTAATCTTCTTAAAAATTTGTTTAAGGGATAGTTGTCTTTTCATCAGAGAGGATGCACACTTATTCTTCAGTTACCCAAAGAATTCCATCCATCCATTTTCTTCACCACTATTCCTGGAAGGATCATAAGAATAGGTTCTTTAGGCACTTACCCCACAGGGTCTTATCAGAAGAAATTGTCATTACACTTTCCTGTTGGATTCCCAAGCATGACAAACTGAGATTACACATATTGTACAACCAACTCATTCTTGGTCTACCCCCAGGTCTAATCCTTGGTCTACCTGTCAATTGGCTACGCTTGAAAAATCTATCGTATGATCCTTTCCTTTGACATTCTAATCAGATGTCCATAATACTGGACCTATTGGTGTAGATAAGTAGCAGCTTCATCCAAAGAGATTCTCTGACTTCTGAATCACACACCCTGTCAAGTAACATTATTCCAGAGATCTTTCTGAGGAAATCTATTTTGGCTGCTTGTATTTGCAATAATACTCTTTCAGCCATTAATCATCTATCATGAGCATAGGTAAAGATAGGCATGAAAACTGACTGAAGATAACAAGTTTGGCTTTTTCACCAACCTCTCTGAACAGTAGCTTGTCCGGATAAAATATATATTTTGGCAGTTTTTGTATCTGGGCATTGATGATGTATGCGTAAAATTAGATCTTTTATTTCTGGCTTTACTCCAGAGGTTCTGAGTCATTGCTGGCTTTTATACCATCTCATCTGCTCTGACCAGTCTTGCAAGATACACGGAAAAGGTTTTCTCTCTATTTTGTCCTTTAGAAACTATTACAGCTCAACTTTGATTTTTTTATTTCATATTTGTTTCTTTTATTTTTTGTTCACATATAAAACATTTTATTAAATTTATAAGTTTTCATTAGTATAATTAGCTTCTAGTTCGTTTTAATTGTTTCCTTGTAGAGAGAAAAAAAGTTTTTCTTTTCATTTTTACCTTACTGTACTAATCTGTCTACATTGGCTTCCTCTACTACTACTACTACTACCACCACCACCACCCATACCACTATTACTACTACTACTACTGCTGCTGCTGCTGCTGCCGCCACCACTCTACTACTACTGCTACTACTACTACTACTGCTGCTGCTGCTGCTGCTGCTGCTACAAGCATTTGTATTGTCCTCCTCTTCATCTTTCTTCTCTTTCTCTTCACTCGTTTCACCACCACCACCACCATCATCATCAATGAGCCAACAAGGGCACCTGTTTATAGTTGCATGTTTTGCTAGAAATAGCAGCCAGATCCCCATCAAAACATGCCCTTTCCTCTTAAATAAAAAAAAGGACACATTAGATACATATCCTAAAAAAAGACGGAATAGCAATGACTGGAACGTGTTATATCACAGGTCTGCTCAGTCAGGGCTTACCTGACATTAATCAGCATCAACAAGATTATCATTGACATCATCATCATAATTACAAAAACCAACACCATTATCATCATCATCATTATCATCATCATCATCATCATCATCATCGTCATCGTCATCGTCGTCGTCATCGTCGTCGTCGTCGTCATCAACATCACTATCATCATTTCAGTGTCCACTTTCCTATACCCATATGGGTCAGACAGAATTTGTTGAAGGATTTTCCACAGCTGTATGCCCTTCCTGTTTTCCAAATAAGGTAATAGTTTCTCACCCATGACCAGACATGTTTCTATGGAAGATTGGAAATAAAGGACACCACTTGCATGATGGTGACACTCGCTTACAACTACCACAGAATGTCAAGGCGAGGAGACCGTAACATACATACATATATATTAATATATATACCCACATACATACATATATACATATATATGCATGATTATCATCATTATCATCATCATCATCATCGTTTAATGCCTGCTTTCCATGCTGGCATGGTTTGGACAGTTTGGCATGGAGCTTACTAGCAGGGAGCTGTCCAGACTTCAATTGTCTATTGTGGCATGGTTACTACAGTTAGATGCCCTTCCTAACACCACACACACGCACACACTCACATACATACATAGATACATACATACATGATGGCTGCCCCCTCGTTATCGAGTATGGCCATTGCACGAAGCTTAACTTAACGGTGCTGTGATCGAATGTGACTTTTTAGCCCTGCCAAAGATCTACAATGTCTTGCACAGAATTGGCACCCAAAACCTTTACTGGCAATAGCTGGCTGTTGTTGTAATTGGGTTCCATGTACCTTTGTGTGTCATTTAAGTCTTCCTGGTGAATCACACTCCCTTCCACATGCTCGACAGACATGATTAGTATGGTGTGTAGCATCATCACCAGCGGCCTGGTAGTCAATCATCAGTTTTGCTTTATGACTACGAAGATGACTCATAAGCCCAGCTTTACTGAGGCACGGTCTTGCACAGACACTGCATGTCAGTGTCATAGGAAGACCCTTACCATACATACATACATACATACATACATATGATGGCTTTCTTTCAGTTTGCATCTACCAAATCCATTCACAATATTTTGGTTGACCCAGATCTATATCAGAAAACACTTATCCAAGGTGCCAAACAATGAGACTGAACTCAAAACCATGAGGTTTGAAAGTAAACATCTTACCACACAGCCACACTTGTGCCCATATATCTTAACATATAAAATCAAGCAGCTTCAATAACTAAATGATTGGATGTGTAATTATGAGGGGAGGGATTGTGTATTAAATTGTGATAAAGTGAAACACATGGCCTTACCTTAGTTCCACCAATCCCCCCAGTAAATAGTTCATCTGTAACAGAGTTGAATACCATAAAAGAGGCTCCAATTGTTCCAGAATTCATTATGTAAACCTCTTCAAAATCCTTATTGAGAACCTGAAAAATATGGTACATATACATACAATCAATAGGATGTGTTATAATACTATTCCACATATACAAAAGCAGCCATACCAACAATTCAACATACCTCCATCATCAGCTGCCCCACAGATATCATTATGGTTTTGATACCTGGGCAGTACCATTCAATTCAGCAGTGTCAACAGCACTAAAATAAGTGTTGTTTGGGAACAAACATGCCAAAGAAACCACAACTTTCAAACACATTTACCTATGTACAACAGTATCGGTAAATAAATTCAATACATATATATATGTGTGTTTATATATATATATATATATATATATATATATATATATATACACACACATACACATATACTTGGATGAATATATGTGCATGCAGGTGTATATTTGTGTGTGAGTATGCATGTATGAGCACATGTGTATGTGTGTATGTGTATATGTCTGTGTATGCTTCAATGTTTATCTGTACATGTGTATGTAGGTGCATGTGTGTGGGTGCATGTGTGCATGTCTTTGTCTATGTGCATGCATTCATTTAATCATGAATAACCAACAAAGGTTATTGAATGTTCTGGTTTGCTAACAACAAAAAAATAATCTTCATGATTTTATCCACTTCAAACCATTATTCACCTGAATCTAATTCCCACAGACAACTACAGACAGCTTTAACCTTGATATACAGAACACAACAACTGATAAATTTTCTCTTTGAAACTTGTTGAAATATAATTCTTCTTTGAGACTCTAATACACAGTTAATATAGATGTTACACAAACCTATATGGAAGAAGCATGACAAGGTTGAAATTCTTATAAAGAGATTGATTAAAAATTCTTGAAATTGAACACTAAGCTATCTCCTGATTTTATAATAAAGAATGATTCTCCACCATTAAAGCTGACAACACTCACATCAGTGTTAATATAGAATGTCATTTGTGTTTTGAATTTAGGCTGAAAGATGTTAATCGCTGTCAGCAGGAAGCCTCAGGTACCAGAGAAGGAAAAAAGAATCCTAACAAAGAGTATGTGTGTGTGTGTTTTAGACATAATTTTAAACTTGCTGGAAAAGTAAATACAGTGATTAAAATATACCTCTCTTTCTTCCTTCCTGTCTGTCTCACCCTTTCTCTTTCTCTCCCTCTCTCTTTCCACACATACATACACACACACATACACACACACACACATACACACACATATATACACACACATATATACACACACATATACACACACATATACATATGTATGTATGTATGTATGTATGTATGTATGTATGTGTGTCTCTTCCCCTACATCCAGTCTGTACCCGTGGAACCTTCCCTGCTCCTCATTTTCATAACACTCATCCCTCTGATTATGACTATTGCTCAGCTGCTATAATTATAAGAGAGCTGAACTGCACACACTCCTTCCCCATTTTTTGTGCTACCACACCCTACTTCTTGGAATCATTCCCCTTGCCACCCATCTCACTCGCCCAACATGATTCCTTACCACTACACGTCCACTGAATGCCCATTTCACCTGAACATCCTCTCATCTCTGCTATCGTTGTCCCTTTTAACTCACTATATCCATCTCCACGTATGCCTGACTTTTGTCCCTATGCATCTTCTGCCTTCACCCATACCTACTCATCCAGCCATCTTTGATTCTCCTCTCTCCTTCTTATTCATGCTCTATACACTTTCTTGTACCCATAATTCAAAATTGCCAGCCTTCTCACATTCTGTGTCAAGCTGAATCTCCCTGAGAAGTATGTGAAAGGTATGCATGTCTGTGTAGTGCAAGAGATATCACATTTGCTGAGAAAAACCTCTTCAGATAAGATAATATTATGAGGGATTCATAAGGCGGTAAGCTGGCTGAATCATTACCATGGCAGTCAAAATGCTTAATGGCATTTTGTCAGCTCTTTACATTGTAAGTTCAAATCCCACTGAAGTTGACTTTGCCTTTCATCCTTTTGAGGTTGATAAAATAAATACCAGATGATGACTCATGTCAATGTAATTAACTATTCCCTCCTCTTGCTGGCCTTGTGCCAAAATTTGAAACTAATATTATGAAGGATTCATAAAGGGGTTAGCTGGCCAAATCATTACTGTACTGGGCAAAATGCTCAGTAGCATCTCATCCATTTTTACATTCTGAGTCCAAATTCCACTGAGGTCAACTTTGCCTTTCATCCTTTCAAGCTTGATAGAATAAGTACCAGTTGCATACTGGAGGTTGTTGTAATCGACTAGTCCCCTCACCCAAAATTGCTGGCCTTGTGCCAAAATTTTAAACCGGTATTATGAAGGATTCATTCCTTTACAGTTCTACTTAGGAGCAACAGAAATCTAAACTAGATTATTTGCCTCTGCATTGTTCAACATATCAGTGACAGAAGCATGAACAATATGACATGGATGATTCACTAATCTATAATATAAGAGAGATTCATAATTTGTGCGAGTTTTCAGTTGACATTGTACGTTTTACTATATGATGGAAAAACAACAAACTTCAGTTTACTTTAGCAGAGGAGAATATTGTTTCTTAGCTATTGTTAGATTTTATGCTATTATTTTGTACAACATTTTATTTTATCAATGTAAGATTTCTTTTTGTTGTTTCAGATATGTCATTTGTTTGTTGATTCTGTTATGTTGTGAGTTGAATAAAGCTGGATATCAAAGGTTTTTGGATTTGTTACAATGTCAAAGCTATTACTGAAAAAACAAAACATTTGTGGAATACATTGCTATTTATATAGTATATCTCTCTTACCTTTCCACACAGAAAAACAAAACAACAGAAAAACAGGAAGTGAACTAGTCAACATTTAGCAGAAAAACTTCACACATAGATAGCAAACCTCAACAACAAACAAACATTAGAAATAGCAGCTAAATCTCCCTAAAATTACACTATACCATCTTAGAACATATCTTTGGATAATATAATCCTCCATTCTCTGCACAAAGGTAGGCTGGTCACAGCTGGAATACTTTTGATTATATATTTACTGGGTCAGGCTGACTTAGGGACTAAACAGCAACTGTATCAACAAATGACAGCAGACACCATTAAAAAACTAGTTACTTCCTGTTTATTCTTTTCTACTCTAAGCACAAGGCCCAACATTTTGGGGGAGGGAGCCATTCGATTAGATCGACTCTAATACACAACTGGTTCTTAATTTATCGACCCCAAAAGGATGAAAGGCAAAGTCAACTTCGGCGGAATTTGAACTCAGAACATAAAGACAGACGAAATTCTGCTAAGCATTTCATCCGGTGTGCTAATGTTTCTGCCAGTTTGCTACTTTCCTGTTTCTTGAGACTATTCTGATGTGAATAGTATGAAAATTTCAGGTGTGTTTATATATAACATGGGAAAAACAGATACAACTACATTCCTATGTCTGCCAGGGTTTTTTGACATTTCAATCACAACAATCATTTTAGGCATAATAATTATTTCAGTCGTAACAATCATTTTACTCATAACATTTCATAAAGGAGATGGGATTAGAAAGAGCTTAAAATATTAGCAGATCTAAGATTTGTATGGTTCCTAATAAAATATAGAAAACTGATAAGCTAATGGGAAAATCCCCGCTAATACAAGTTAAAACTGGAGTATAGCTGTTTCCTATTCACACACACACACACACATGCGCGTGCGTGCTTTATGTCGAACTAATAAGAAAGGAATGCTCAATATATGCTGTAGAAGATATGGGTTTCTTTTTTATTGAAACACAAACTGAAGCTAACATGATTGTTTTGCATCATGAGTTTTAGTGGTGTATGTATGTATGCATGTATGTATGTACGTGGCTTTTTGTTGAAGATAGTGAGAATTTATCTCACAGCTTGAGTTTCATACCGCTAAAACTCATGTTGCAAAACAATCATGTTCCTGCTTCAATAAAAAAAAAAAACCATATCTTCTACAGCATATATTGAGCATTCCTTTCTTATTAGATCAACATAATGCAATGCATGTGTGTGTGTGAGTGTGTGGATAGGAAACAGTTACACTCCAGTAGTTTTAACTTGTATTATTAACGATTATCCCATTAGCTTATCTATATATTATTACATACATACATGCATACATACATGATGGCCGTCCACTAGTGACCGAGGAAGACCATTGCCGACCTTCAGGAACATTGTGCGCTCTAGGACTAACTTATATTTTGCATTTGCAGCTCCATTGGTGGCTAATGAGCCCTGCTCTTGACAAGCATACACAACTGCAAACATTGCAGATTAAGCTTATCCCATTAACTATATGAGCTGCACGAAAGCGCACAGCTCGCTTAAGTTCTTCATGCTGGATACATGCTCTCTCAAAAGTGTCGATCCCCTCCTTAACCTGCTTCCTCCATCCGTGGTGATGACGCATTGTTCTCCCAGTCAGTGTCCTGCATATCACAGGCCTTTAATGAGGATTTGACACAGTCCTTAAATCGCAGCCTTGGTTTCTGCCGGAGTCTCCTTCCATTCACAAGTTCTCCATATAGCATCTGCTTAGGAATCCTGCTATCCTTCATTCTAATAAGGTGTCCAGTCCAACGTAACCGGTGCCTGTGCACCATCGCCTCAATACTCAAGGTATCAGCTGTCCTCAGGATCTGTGTGTCTGGAATTTTTGAGGTCCAGCCAACATTGAGAATGTGCCTGAGACATCTCTGATGAAAGCATTCAAGGACCCTTACCTGACGTTTGTACAGAGTCCATGTCTTACATGAGTTGAGGAGCGATGTCAGTACACATGCACGGTACACAGCAACTTTTGTTTGCTTTCCTATGCCATGCTGGGACCAGATACAAGACTGAAGAGACCGGAAGGAATTAGTTGCTCTCTGCAACCTAAAAGATATTTCCTCATCCTGGGAGCAAAAACGGCTGAGTGTGCTGCCCAGGTAGACAAACTTGTCTACTACCTTCAGAATTGTTCCTTCAACCAAGATAGCTGGTTTCACATATGGATTTGCTGGTGCAGGCTGGAACATTACAACAGTCTTGTCCAGGCTAATGCCAAGTCCAAATGCCTTGCAAGAAGCAGAAATGCAATTCATGAGTATTTGCATGTCATCCACTGTATGAGTGACTAAGTCACAGTCATCTGCATAAAGGAGGTCACAAATAGTAGACTGGAGAACCTTTGAATTGGCAGAAAATTGGCGAAGATTAAAGAGGCAGCCAGAAGATCAATATCTGACATATATTCCAAGAGAGCTAACCTTAGTAAAAGCATGAGTAAAAGCAGCAGCAAAGTACAAAGAAAAGAGAGTTGGGGCAAGGATGTCACCCTGCTTGATACCATTCTCTACAGGAATGGGTCCCGCCATACCACCACCAACATTGACCCAAGCCTCCATCCCATCATGAAATGATTTAATTATAGATATAAAGTGATCCGAACATCCAAGTTTGCCAAGTATTTTCCACCCTCAGAATTCCAAAAGCTCTGAAATAGGTCATTGGTACCATGTTTCCTCTAAGACTTGGCATAAATAGTACAGATTGAGTTTAACAATTACAGCTGGCTTTAATTTTACCTCTATATTTCATATTACCATTAATGTGTAAAAGGTGTGATATAATTTATCAAGACATCATCATCATCATCATCATCATCATCATCATCATCATTTAACGTCTGCTTTCCATGCTAGCATGGGTTGGACGATTTGACAGGGGACTGGTGAACCAGATGGCTACAACAGACTCCAATCTGATCTGGCAGAGTTTCTACAGCTGGATGCCCTTCCTGACGCCAACCACTCCAAGAGTGTAGTGGGTGCTTTTTACGTGCTACCTGCACAGGAATCAGTCCAATGTTTTGTTCACATGCCACCGGCACGAGTGCCAGTAAGGCGAAGCTGGAAAGTAAGGCGACAAACATATATTGAATTGGTTACTACAGTGGCAACAATGACAACAACAAAAATAAAACAATACTGAGTGGAAATGAAACATTGATTCTCTTTTTACCTTGACAGTAAACTCTTTGTCGAGAATGAAATAGCAGTTATATTTCTTGACATATTGCAGCTTAGTGATGACACGATGTTGATATTTTGGGTACAGCAGAACTCGTTTTACTATTATAAGATTAAAAGAATTTAACAACAATAAAATTCTAATTACAATTCAAATTCATCTTTTAAATTGACAAAGTAAAATAAGGAAAAGAAAGTAATTACAGTTCAAATTCATCTTTTAAATTGACAAAGAGAAAAAGAAAGTAAAGGTTATGTTATGGTTGTTTAATGGTTTATTTATATATTTTAAGTCACACCTTGTGAATAATAGTATTATTGATTATAGGTTTCTGATGAAACAATCAATGGTTCACTGCATCTCTAATAGTGGTAGTGATGAAGGGAGTGACTCACCTGATGCAGTTTTCTTGTCAATGTTTATCTTCATTGTCAATATAAAGGATCATGCACATCATTCAATATTTCATTTGCTTTATATCTATACTGGAGCATTCGTTGGATGGTCACTTATTTGGAATATGCATCAATTTAATTGAGGGATCAGAGTTTTCCTTCAAACAGGGACAACGTTTCACAGTGAAAAGCAACTTCACATGTGCTTCGGAGAACCTTATATATGCACTAACCTGCTCTGGGTATCAAGAGCAATACGTAGACCAAACAGAAAACAGTCTACGTCAAAGGATGGCTCTGCACAGATCCCAGATCAAAATTCCACAAAACAGTCCAGATGCTTTTCCTTTAATCAAATCTTACCTACTTTACAAGTTGAGGAACTTTATAAATATATCATCATCATCATCATCATTGTCGTTTAATGTCTGCTTTCCATGCTAGCATGGGTTGGACAGTTTGACTGAGGACTGGTGAGCCAGAAGGCTGCACTAGGCTCAATCTGATCTGGCAAAGTTCCTACAGCTGGATGCCCTTCCTAACACCAGCCACTCCAAGAGTGTAGTAAGTGCTTTTATATATATATATATATATATATATATATATATATATATATATATATATATATATATATATATATATATGTAGAAGGTTGAAAAGGAACACATGAGTTGATATATATATGGAAAAAAGTCAAGGTAGAAAATGCTAAAATAATTTTATCATAAAAAACATTTCAGTACTGGTTTCGACCATTGAGACTTTTTCAACTGTAAGTATGGAAAACAATTAAATTTTGGAAAAATTAAATGAAAAGTTTTTAAAAGAATATTTACATAGTATTCAAATACAAGGGGCATTTTCCTTGTTTCTGCCAGTCTCTGTCTCTCTTGTTTACTCCTGTGGGTGGGTTTGAGGTCATTGTGAATTCTTGGCAGAGAAGAAGAAGAAGAAGAAGAAGAAGAAGAAGAAGAAGAAGAAGAAGAAGAAGAAGAAGAAGAAGAAGAAGGAGGAGGAGGAGGAGGAGGAGGAGAAGAAGGAGAAGGAGAAGGAGAAGAAGAAGAAGAAGGAGGAGGAGGAGGAGGAGGAGAAGAAGGAGAAGGAGAAGAAGAAGAAGAAGAAGAAGAAGAAGAAGAAGAAGAAGAAGAAGAATGCAGGAGTGGTATGATAGAAGTAGGATGTTAAATGGTCAAGTGACCTAAATGTGGCTGTTGTGGATGGTAGTAGTGATTGGGACTGTTTTTAATGAATTCTTGGTTATCTCTTTTGAATGTATCACTTTTAATATTTGCATGTGTGTTATTCTAAGGTCATGGTGGATATGTCGTTTGTTGTTGATGCATTCAAAAGGGGTCTGTATTTTGTAATAAAGAGAGTCTCTTTACTAATTCATTGGCTACAGGTTGTATCATCCCTGAATTGATAGAGGGGAAAAATATTCTGAAGCTTGGATTTTTGTTATTGGCGCAAATGTTGATGTGTTGGCTGAATGCTATTTTTCTGTTTTGGGGAATTTTGATCTGGGATCTGTGCAGAGCCACCCTTTGACGTAGACTGTTTTCTGTTTGGTCTATGTATTGCTCTTGATACCCAGAGCAGGTTAGTGCATATATAAGGTTCTCCGAAGCACATGTGAAGCTGCTTTTCACCGTGAAACGTTGTCCCTGTTTGAAGGAAAACTCTGATCCCTCAATTAAATTGATGCATATTCCATAGTTGGGTCTTCTGCATTTTTTTACTGACGGCTTCAGTGTTGCTGTTAAGTGTATTCAGGCTTGAGTTAGGTGATTTTCATAGATTTAGGCTGTCTCTTGCTTTTTATGATGGTATGTGTTTGGAGGATTAAGTTCATTCTGTGGTCCCCTCTATCAATTTAGGGATGATACATGTAGCCAATGAATTGGTAGAGAGACTATCTTTATTACAAAATACAGTTCCCTTTTGAACGCATCTACAACAAATGACATATCTATCACGACCTTAGAATAACACACACGCAAATATTAAATATCAAATATGTCTTAGTTTTGTTTATATTGCATTATAAGTAATCAGGGAAATGTTATGTCATGTAGAATGGCATTCTTTTCTCTGGATCATCATCATCATCACCATCATTGTCATCACCATCTTCACTATCATCATCATTACTACCAACAACATCAATAACGTCAAGAAAGCTCAAGCCAGTAAAGGAACCTTTAGGTGGTTGCTTGGTGTGCAAAAATAGTAGTCAAGTCTTTCTCAAATAACACTTTACCATCTTAAAAAAAAAATTGGAATGACACATTACAATAATGTAGTCTTAGATACATGTAAACACACAGAAATATGTGATGGTCATGGCCAGAATTTATTTCATCATAGATTTGTTCAGTCAGAACTGATTTGGGGCCTAATTTACAACAATAACACTACAAGCATCATCGTTGCCATCGTAGTCATCTTCATCATCATTGTAGTCATCATTGTTGTCATCATCATCGACATTGCTGTCATCATCATCGACATTGCTGTCATTGTCATTGTTGTTGTTGTCATCATTGTCATTATCGTCACCATCGTCAAAGATATGAAAAAGTGGGAATGAGAAATTTTGTAATTCGAATTACCTTTAGAATCTATCCAATCTGGTTTCCAGGAAACAATTCCACGTGTGTCTAGAATGACATATTGTCGAAGCCGGTTGTTATAAGTTACTGAAATTATATGAGAAATTAAATAGAATAGGCATTCATTCAGCAATGAAATATCTGAGTGAAAACGGTATAAATCAATGTGGAAGTGTCCTAGCATGGCCACAGCCTCTTGCTGAAACCAATAAAAGTTTAAAAGATATACAAATTGCCAAGACATTAGCATAAGCATGTCATAGGGTTAAAAAGAAAATTATTCATTTACCTGCCTTCAGGTGATCTTTATAGCACTTGTACTGGCCACCGACTGAGCATCTTCCATCTTCAAGTTTGCGGTATATAACAAGGTGGGGGCAATCGGTTTGAAGGCACTCGAATGACATGCCCTGCCCATCTGAGTTGGCAGTTAGTGATTGTTACCTCCAATTGTTGGCTGTTTGTTTGGCCACGTATCTCAGCATGAGGGATCCTGTTCCACCAATGTAAACCAAGAAGTTGTTGAAGGTGAGAGATATGAAACCGTTCAAGCATCTTGGTATGACGCCAGTAGGGCACCCAAAACTCACAGTCATATAGAACAATTGAGACACAAACAGCATTCTGAATAGCCACTCTTGTTCTGATGTTGTTCTTGTTGAGAAGGACACAAGTACTTAGCCAATCAAGTGCAGAAGAGGCAAGACGAATGCGGCACTGAATATCATGTGTCAGATCGAGAGTGTTGTTGAGGACTGAGCCAAGGTACGTGAATTGGTTAACATTAGCAATCGTCACATCTTCAATATGGAAGGGGCATGGGTTGGTGTCAGGGGAACGAGGCTGTTGGAGGATTTCTATCTTCTTGGTATTGATGACTAGACCAGCATGGCTGTATGCATTTGACATGTGGTCCAAGAGCCTCTGAAGGCCAGCAGAGCTATGGCTGACAAGTGCCATATCATCTGCATATTGCAATTCGATGTGTTGAGACGACACCCTTGTTGCAAATTTCAGGCACCTCAGATTGAAAATACTGCCATCCAGCCGATATCTGATAGTTATTGCATCTTTCAGCTTCAATGAATGCCTGGCGTGGAAGGCTATGGCTGCCATGTAGAAGTTGAAGATGACCGGGGAAAGTACGCATCCTTGCTTGACACCAACTTGGCCATTCCTACCGAGAATACCATGCCAAGTGTGATGGTTTGATCCCATTTTCGCATTAAAGTCGCTTAAAAGCAAGAGTTTGTCTTCACATGGAACACGCTGCAGGGCAGCATGCAGGGAAATGTAGAAGGCATGTTTGTCCTCTTTGGCTGATGTGAGAGTTGGTGCATAAGCACTAAGCAGTGTGGGCGAACAGCCATGCATTAGTGGGATGCGCATCGTCATGAACCATTCACTGATGCTAACTAGTGACTCAGTTAGTGATGGGACCAAAGCTGATCTGACAGCAAAAGCAATGCCATGCATGTGGGGACGGGAGCCAGCAAGGTCACCTTTCTAGAAGAAAGTGTATCCCTCACCTACCTCCATAAGTGACCCCTCCTCAAGGAAGCGAGTTCACTGAGGGCAGCAACATTGATGTTGTAGCGTTGGAGTTCTGCTGTAACAAGGGCAGGGAAGCAATTGGGATGGGAGGTGTTGGTGTCATCCAGTAAAGTGCGAACATTCCAGGTTGCAACATTCAGAGGTCGAATTTTACTTTTGATGTTTCCACCGCATTTGAAAGACATTCCGATGGACGTGGTTATCCATCCAGATCAGATGTGTGAGCAGGCGTTTTTTAGGCCACATTTCCTATGCCCATCCCCATCTTGGAGTGAGCAGAGCATCCCTAAACAAGACTGCTCAGTTGTTTCAGTAGGACTGAGAGTCTTGGCTGTTCATCCGGGAAGCAAATGACCATCTTGCTGAGACTTCCTGTGTGCAAGTACAGAACTAAGGGCTTCCAGCCAGCCTAAGCCTGCCCCTGCCATTCGGCACTCAATGCCACAGGACTTTGAAACATAATCGTAAATGATGTAGGAAACGATTGCACTAAGAAGTTTATAGTGGAGAAATGGTTGCACAATCCGTGACCTACTAACTTGACACTGCATGGAGGAGTTATCCAGTAAACCAAGATGAATGGCTCCATATAGCACTGCAGCATTATGCCGCAGACCCTGAGTCTAGGGAAGTGCTGATGTGTTGATGTCACACAGATTTTAGATTGGTGTTATCATCATCTAGGGAATATGCCGGTTTATAGCTAAAGGACTTCCCTGTCCTGAATGGTTTTGTTCAGAGTTGTCCTTCTCTTAGTCCTAACAAGTGCTATCGCTCTGGACCAGAGCAGACCTGGGAGCAATGACAAATTAAGAGGCAGCTCCATTTTCCTCAAGGCAAAGCCCATTGTCATTGGATGCAGTTCCAGATCTTGTCCAGGATCATTTGTTGGATGGCTGTTGACTGCTCATGAATTCCTGTGCCCTTTGATGGGTCTAACAAACACCCTCCTCACCAAGCAAGCTTGGTGGGGTTCCCAGTTTAGTCACTGACAATCCGACCATGCAACAGGTTGTACTGGATTACATGTTACCAGTAGCACCCAAGAGTGACTTGACACAATATAGACAAGTGGAAAACCAATTAGTTAGTCACCACCTGTGCTTACTATTCACTATGTTCACATCTATTCCTATCTATAAACATCTGTTACCCTCCTTTCACAATCTCACAAACTTATCCACCCATGTGTGTACACATAAGAATATATACATATGTTCTTTCAGTCTTGTACTTTTTTTTTTACTTGTTTCAGTCATTTGACTACGGCCATGCTGGAGCACTGCCATGGCAGTGTTTTTGTCAATCAATTCGACCCCAGGGCTTATTTTTATGCTTAGTACTTGTTGTATTGGTCTCTTTGTTGAACTGCTACAGGGATGTAAACACACCAGCACCGGTTGTCAATGATGGGGGACAAACACAGACACAAATCCACTCGCAAGGCTTTGTTTGGCTCAAAGCTATAGTTGAAGACACTTTCCCTAGCACCAATACAGTAGCACTAAACCTGGAACCGTGTGGTTGGGAAGCAACCTTATATATTCATGTGTTTATATGTGTGTGTGTGCATAAAAGCATATATGTGCATGTATGTGTGTAAATATGTATGAATGTTCTATATCTTTATATATGCGCACATATATTCACATGAGTACATATTGTAATAGCAGATGTATTTGTGGATGTGTTTGCATGCGTATGTACATATTTAATTTTTGATTTTATTTCTTACTTTTCTATGTATAGATAAGTGAAATAGGTGCTTGTTTGAGTGCATATAGGTATGTATGTATGTATATATGTATGATTGTATGTATGTATGGAGGTGCAATGGCCCAGTGGTTAGGGCAGCAGACTCGCAGTTATAGGATTATGGTTTCAATTCCCAGACTGGGTGTTGTGCATGTTTATTGAGCGAAAACACTTAAAGCTCCATGAGGCTCTGGCAGGGGGTGGTTGCAAACCCTGCTGTGTTCTTTTACCACAACTTTCTCTCACTCTTTCTTCCTGTTTCTGTTGTCCCTGTATTTCAAAGGGCCAGCCTTGTCACACTCTGTTATGCTGAATCTCCCCAAGAACTACGTTAAGGGTACACATGTCTGTGGAGTGCTCAGCCACTTGCACGTTAATTTCTCAAGCAGGCTGTTTCATTGATTGGATCAACTGGAACCTTCACCATTATAAGTGATTGAGTGCCACGATGTATGTATGTATGTACGTATGTATGTATGAATGAGTGTTAATGTATGTGTGTGTATATACATACATACATACATACATACATATATTAACATAGATAGAGAGATAGATAGATAGATAGGTAGATAGATATCCACCTGTACGTTTTCTTTATATATAGGTGAGTGTGTGTATATGTATTTCTCTGTTTATGTTTATGTATACCTGTGTGTATTTGTGTATGTCTTTGCAATTAACCCACTCTCACAGGTGTTTCAATCGTCTTCTATCTTTTCTTTTCTTTTCTTTTTCATTTTTTTGTATTTTATCTCACTCACACACATACACACACAAACACAAACACACACATACACCTTTTTTCATTGATTTCTTTTACTTCGTAAACTCTTCTTCACAAGCATATGTACTTCCCCATCAGTGTAAGTATTTGCATACATGTGCGTGTGCACGTGTGTGTGTCTGTTTGTCTGTGTGTCTGCGTATCTGTCTCTATTTACATGATAATGATTTTTTTTGTGTGAAGCATTTCGGTCTGCAATTACCTCTCCCAACATCCTCCGGTTGCAACATTCCATATTCTCAGACCAACCCTCACCCTACTGCCCTCATCACCATCACATCCACTCCCACCTCCTTTTTCTCATAATCACTAACACCGAATAACCTGCTTTCTTTGTCATCACTCCATTCAATATAACAGGCACTAACCAATTGCCCAAGATGTCACACAGTGTGACTGAACCCAGAACCATGTGGCTGGGAAGCAAACTTCCTACCACACAGCCACAGGCAGTACATTGTATTCTTGCACAAAACACTTGCCTACTCAGCTGTAAATGAGTAGCCTATGATGGACTTGCATCCCATTGAGGGGGAATGTTGTGGTCTATGATGAGTGCTGAAAAGTTCCTGGCTTTGAGTAAGAGAAAATACAGGAGGATCAGTTGATTATGATTTTACTCAATATATTCCCTTCTCAGATTCACACGCTTATTGCAGCAACCCTTCAGTTTTCTAAGGCCTGGAAAAGAACCTGGAAGTTTGGTCCTCCAGCCAGACCTTTCACGACACCTTTAAAGCCAGGAACTTTTCAGCAGCCCCTCGTAGGTCACTTATCATCATCATCATCATTATCATCGTTTAACGTCTGATTTCCATGCTAGCATGGGTTAGACGATTCGACTGAGGACTGGTGAAACCGGATGGCAACACCAGCCTCCAATCTGATCTGGCAGAGCTTCTACAGTTGGATGCCCTTCCTAACACCAACCACTCAGAGAGTGTAGTGGGTGCTTTTACATATCACCCGCACGAAGGCCAGTCAGGCGGTACTAGCAACGGCCACGCTCAAAATGGTGTATTTTATGTGCCACCCGCACAGGAGCCAGTCCAGGGGCACTGGCAACGATCTCGCTCGAAAATCCTTACACATGTCACGAGCACAAGTACCAGGAAGGCAACGCTGGGCACAGGTGCTATCCCGATTTCACTATTCGCTTGCCCCAATAAGTCTTCGCAAGCTGAGTTTCGTGTGGCCATATCAGTTCTTGAACTCAAAGACCACAATGCCCAGGAGTGGATGTTATTAATTAACATCCCACACTTATAATGTCTTGATGCCTAGTCAACAGACAATGGAAAGGTCCAAGAGACACACACTATTGTTGGACTGTGTTTAAGCCTTAATCCAGCAGTGGAGGCATATGGCTTCATGGTTAGGATCTGGACTTATGATTCTAAGATTGTGGTTTCGATTCCTGGACCAAACAACACATTGTGTTCTTGAGCAAAACACTTCATTTTACATTGCTCCAGTCCACTAAGGTGGCAAAAATGTGAAGGGCAGTCGTCCCGTCCAGGTGGGGAATATATATGCCACTGAAACCGGGAAACTAGCCCTTATGAGTCTGTATGAATTGGGAAGGTAATTTTACCTTTTCGTTTTTACTTAATCCAGTATTGACCATAAGTTTATTTTCCGTCAGATGTGACCTAGTGCTAGGCAACAACAACAACAACGAGAAGAAGAAGAAGAAGAAGAAGAAGAAGAAGAAGAAGAAGAAGAAGAAGAAGAAGAAGAAGAAGAAGAAGAAGAAGAAGAACAACAACAACAACAACAGCTACAACAACAACAACAAAATCCACAACAATAGAAGCAGCAGTAACTAGATGGAACTGTGAGAAATGTAAAAATTCACATGCACAGAAGAGAAAAAAAACATTAATATGATTTATTTGTCAACATGCTGTTCTTTTCCTTCTAGACAGTTTTAAATGGCTGCATTGAAGAGCAAGCAATGAAAATATTATATCCTAGTTACTTCACAGCTTTGTTTATTTTACTTACTGCACTTACAGCTGTCTTTTAAACAGAGGGCCTTTCATACATCATCTACTACTACTACTACTACTGCAACTGCTACTGCTGCTGCTGCTGCTGCTGCTGCTGATCCTTCTCCTCCTCTTCCTCCTCCTCCTACTACTACTACCAGTAGTGTTGCTACTGCTGCTGACGACGATGATGATGCCAATGCTAATACTATACACTGTTAGTGATCAGTTTTTACTGAGCTATTTAGTCATGCTTGCATTTGATGATATGCAAATATATACATAATTATCATAGGTATAGTGAGGAAATGAATGACTATGTGTAAGTGTATGAGAGAGAGAGAGAGAGACAGAGAGAGAGAGAGAGACAGACAGACAGACAAAGACCAAGAGTGAAACAGTAAAAGATATAATAGACATATTTATATATGTGTGTGTGTCAGTTTGACATGACCTTGACATTATTCACAAAGCCAAGGTTTTGATGGAATACATTGAGCATGGCTTTGTTTGAATCTGTAAATGTGAAATAAATGAAGATGATGGCTTCTGAATACGCAAGGGAGCTAACAATGGAAATGAGGTGCATATCAAATAACATTTGATATGCACATTACAAAAAATATTTGATATTCCATTACAAAAACTATGTTGATCATAGCAGAATCAAACCAGTGGACACACACACACACACAGACACACAGAGTTTTTTTCCTTTTACCTGTTTCAGTCATTAGGCTGTGGCCATGCTGGGGCACTACCCTGAAGAATTTTTGTTGAATGAGTCAACCCAAGTTTTTTTTTGGGGGGGGGGGGGGGGTTCTAAGCCTGGTACTTATTCCATCAGTCTCTTTTGCTGAACTGCTAGATTGCAGGAACATAAACACATTGACGCTGGTTGTCAAGCAATGGAAGACAGGAAAACACACACACACACACGATGTGCTTCTTTCAGTTTCTGGCTACCAAATCCATTCACAAGGCTTCAGTCAACACAAAGTTGGTTGGGAAGCAAACTTCTTACCACACAGCCATGCCTGCGCTTATGTATATAAATATTATCATCATTTAGAATCTTGGTCACAAGTGGACAGCCATCATCATCATGTATGTATGTATATACATAAATATGCCAGCATGGAATACAGATTCTAAATGATGATATTCAGCAACTCTCCATCCCATGTGTCTCCTCCTGTTCTGTTTAGTCCATCTGTCTTTCTGTTAGAATGTACTAAACATCAAGAGAAAATGGAGACACATGGAATTGAGTGTCATTGAAGAGGTCACAGGAGGTGGGACAAAAGATTTCAAAGGACACTAAAATAAAAACAATAATAAAGCTGAAGTGAAGAAGTATATATTGTATGTCGTTAATTGACAAAAAAATATGACCATCACCAAATATACCATCTGCTTCAACACACAATTTCACATTAGGAATTTTGCATAACAAATACATAAACATATAGCATGACTGCAGCCAAATGACTGAAACAAATAAAAGAATATATATATATATATATATATATATATATATATATATATATATATATATATATATATATATATATATATATATATATATATATATATATATATATATATTAAGAAAGTTGTTTGTTATTGGCTGGTTAGAGAGTGACCATTGGTTTCACACTTATAATGGGCTGAGCTGAATAGGCAACTTGGTAGACTCAAATGGCTGGAAGCACATAACCTCTCTACAATTAAAGGGAGGAAAACATCATGGTTAGTTAATTTTGGAAACAAAAAAATTCCAGAATGAAATTGTACTGGCAAAGCCTTGAGTGAGGTGGCATTACTCCCCTCAGACTGGTATCAGTTATGTCTAGGATGGGGTTGCTGAATATGTCCAAGCCTGGCAGCATTTCTAAAGTTGATAGATGGGAAATTTCATGTTTCCAACATGAATTTCCTCTGATGAAGGCACTGACTAAACATTTCTATTTTAGAGTTTAAAAAGCTCCCTGGGTCAAGTGAACTTTTCAGGATTCTTACTCTTTCAGCAAGGCAAAGCTTACATTGAGATATGGCCACGATTGTTTCAGAAGCCTCCATTTAATTATATATAGTGTACATTCCTCTTTTAAACACCATATGTAGCTAGCATGTGATGTTGTGCCTCTCTGGTATCCTAAATGGGGACCTGTGGTTGCTGAGTTGATGCTTGAGCAGGCCACCTGTAGAACTGATATATTTCTAAGTCTGTGCTCTTGTGCTAGTGGAGTTACAGTTGCTGTTGTTGCTGTCGTTGTCACTGCCAATGCTACTGTCACTGCCAGGTCCATTCCTGGTGCTGCTGTTGCTGCAGCTACTGGTGCAGCTGTTGGCATTGCTGCAATTGTTGCTACTATTGCTGGATACAAACTTGGTTTTTGCAGATGCTGCCAACAATATTGCTGTAGCTATCACTACCAGATGCATTGCTGGTGCTGTTGTAGCTGTTGGTATTGTTGTCATAGTTGCCATTCCTGCTTGATGTTACACTGCTGATGTAACTGCCACCATTGCCCTACCACCACCATTGTAATTGCTGCTGCTGTTGTCATTAGTGGATGAGTTATTGGTGTTGTTGCTGCCAATGTTGCTAGTGTAGTCACCAATACCAGTCCCCACCTCAACTTCATACGCTACACCTTCAGACTCCCTACTAAGCATTGACTGCCTACCAATCACTCATTGTAAACCCTGCATGAACACCCTCTCTCTACTCTTGGTTTAGGGGTGCTCACTAGTATTTTCTAACACTGGGTACATGACTGAAAGAGAACCTTAAGTTGTATCTACTAGTCATAACCTGTTGCCATGCTGCCGGGTAATGACCTTGCCAAAATAAAATAAGTCCTTCAGCAGAAGCCTACAATAATAACCGCATTGATATGCTCAACAATCTGTTTTTGTTTCTTCTTGAAACAAATTTTAATGCTAGCTTTCACATATATCCATCAGATATTTTAAACATCTCAGTAGTGATTCCTAAGGGGTTTTCCCTATCTTCATATCCTTAATTGCTTTACATTACTTACAATTGACGGATATTTGTCCTCATCTTGTTTGTTGTTAACACTACGTTTTGGCTGATATACCCTCCAGCCGTGAGGAAATTTTGAACCTGGGTTCTCATTCCTAAGGTATTTTTCGATGTTATTATCATTATCATTGTTATTATTATTAATATTATTACTATTATTATTATTATTATCTTAACCACTACGCCATATGCCCGTGAGCATATGGTGTAGTGGTTAAAAGTGCGGGCTACTAACCCCAAGATTCCGAGTTCGATTCCAGGCAGTGCCCTGAATAGTAATAATAATAATAATAACATCGAAAAATACCTTAGGAATGAGAACCCAGGTTCGAAATTTCCCCAAGACACCTGATGAAGGCTGGAGGGTATATCAGCTGAAACGTAGTGTTAACAACAAATAAGATGAGGACAAATATCTGTCAAATGTAAATAATGTACATAATTCCTCATCTCTTAAATATAGAACTGTATTAAAAATTTGTTTATAATTTATATTTTTATATTTTATGCCTTTATATACCCTTTTATATATATTTTTGGTTTTTATAGTTCATAGTATTATATATTTTTTAATTACACATTATATCTTATAGATTCTTATATTTTATTTTTATAATTTTATGCCTTTATATATCCTTTATATATTTTTATAGTTTTTATAGCTTAGAAATGTGTGACAATTTATACTTTTTCTGTAAAATTCACCATAAAATTTAATTATACATGATACTCATTATGTGATTATAGGAAATTCGCTTAAATCTTGTACCTGAATGTACTCCTTTATATATTTAATATCTCTAATTTACTTAACCTAGACATTTGCTCTCATTTCTTACTCTATCCTATCTTTACCCACCCGTATTTGACAGGTATGAGTTTAATATCAGTTTAATTTCATACTATAAGTATCTATTTGTATTATAGATATTTCCTTTATACATCCATCATATAATACTTTACCAGGATATTCTATACACTACATTTATGAAAAGTCTTAATATTTCTCTTATATTTTCAAGTATCCCCTTATTAAAATTTTTAAGTGTACTTGTAGCCTTCATCTGTATCTTCAATTATATCTTGATTTAACATTATAAATATGCTAAGTTGCAATGTGCTACTCCCCTTATTCTCTGTACTTATCTTCCACCCCTAATTGTAGAACTTAATTGCTTTATCTACCAAGCTACTGTTGATTTGGATAGCTGGTCCCTCAATTGGGAGACTTTCTTTCTCTCATGTGTTCTCTACAGTGGCACTTCCAAGCCTCTTTTGTAGTGGCACTTCCAAACCCCTTTCTTTGCAGAGTTACTATCTATTTTAAAAGACTATATTAAGTGCTATACAACAAATAGTCTTATGTGCTACTACTACTTGCCTAGTAGTAACATTGGTTGTTCACCTTAAAACAGCTTGCTGTCTAAATAGACATTCAACTTGTTTTATTCATTTAACAGAAAGATGCAAACAATACAAAAAAAAAAGATATATTCTAGCTTATTGAGAACAATTCAATATGCTGAGTTGACGATGACAATCTGCCATTTATCCAATCAACTGATTGGTAAACTAAAGAAGAATATATTCAGCCAGGTGATTAATGAATTGAAAATCATTTGACATTGACCCACATTCAGTAACCTAGAAATAAAATCTTCAAAAGTAGATAAGGTTATGCATGTAAGAGCTCTAAAAGCATGACCCAGAATAGAATTAAATGTTTGATTTAGTTGGCTGTACTTCAAGGTTCTGTTCTAGGTCTCCCCACAATCATCTATATAATCAAACTGAAAGCACTACAAACTATATTCATGACAGATATAGACGTACACGCAGAAAGAAAAACCTTGAATGATCAATATATAGATGTTGTATGTTATTGAAACACAGCTGAGATCACATAGTAGCTGATATGATCGGAAAATAATGAAATGTTTTAGCTATAAAGCTGTAAGCTAGTGATTCCCCTGCCTGTTTTTTTACTTGCAGTTTAAGGTAAATAACAATATTTTAGCATACTTTGTGCATAAGATAAAAGAATATTAAAAAAAAAAGTTATCTTGGCATAGCAATATGGTAAGAAGTTTACTTCCTAACCACATGATTCTGGGTTCAGTCCTACTGCATGGCACCTTGGGCAAGTGTCATCTACTTCAGCTTCAGGTCAATCAAAGCCTTGTGAGTAGACAAAATAGATTAGTAGATGGAAACAAAAAGAAGCCCATTGTATGTGTGTATGTTTGTGTGTGTGTTTATGTGTGTGTTTGTGTGTGTGTGTGTGTGTGTGTGTGTGTGTGTGTGTGTGTTTTGGTATTGGTTCGTTTATGTCCTCATAACTTAGTGGTTTGGCAAAACAGACCTATGCAATCATCATAATAATCAGCTTCATCGTTTAACATCCGCTTTCCATGCTGGCATGGGTTGGATGATTTGACTGAGGATTGGCGAGCCAGATGGCTGCATCAGCCTCCAATCTGATCTGGCAGAGTTTCTACAGCTGGATGCCCTTCCTAACACCAACCACTCCGAGAGTGTATTGGGTGTTTTTACGTGCCACCGGCATGAGGGCCAGTCAGGCGGTACTGGCGATAGCCACACTCAAATGGTGTTTTTTTAGAAGCAGAATTCCTAAGAAAATGTACTGGGGTCAATTCATATGACTAAAACTCTCCAAGGCATTGCCCCAAAAAGGCTATGGGTCAGTGACTGAAACAAGTAAGTAATAAAAGAAAAGAAAGCTATATTTTAATCATAAATATATAAAAATATACACTACTAAAAAATTAATTAATTATTCCTTTCTTCAATAAATGAAACATAGCAACTAAAACTTTATATTTAAAATTTCAGTTCATATCTTTCACGATAAAAATTTCAGTTCATATTTTTCTTCGATAAGATAAGTATTGCATTTATTTTCAGTAATATTGTTAAATTTTTTCTTTTATTTATTGGTAAAATAAGTATTTTTATTTAAATTCATTTAATATTTATTGTTAGTTAATATATATACATTCATTTTATTATTATTATTATTATTGTATTTTGACCTGAAGATTAGTTATAGTTTTGAATAGAATTGATTTTTGATCGATTTGAATCGATTTGATTTTTATTTTATTTTCTATTTGAAAATGTGGTTATGAAACACGTGTAGTCGTTTTATTATTTTATTATTTTAATATTTATTACTTTGTATTTTTATTATAGGTCTTTTTAGTGTATTTACTTATTAAATTTTTCTATATGTGACTGTGGATTTTCATGGATGAATTCAATAATGGTGGCTTTTTTTCTCTAAATTATATATTTATATATTATATATTGTGAAATTTAATTTTATTTTAATTTTGATAAATTAAATTAAATTGAATTTTTCCTTGTAAATTTGGATTTTTATCCCTACTATTATTATCATATATATATATATATATATATATATATATATATATATATAGGGGGAGAATTCACAAAAAACACAAAAGACGAAGACAGGTGGTGTAGACAACAAACAGATGTATTAGTATAACGCTCAGGAAGTGAAAAAGTCTTCAACGTTTCAAGCCTATGCTCTTCCATGGAAAGGAACACAGAAAGAAACAAGGAGAGAAAAAAAGAATCTGTAGTGGTTAGCGATCTATCATGGCAAAAATGACATATATATATATATATATATATATATATATATATATATATATATATATGTTGGGCCTCGCGGAGGTGAAGTGGCCAAGTTCCTTTTGAGCACAGGGCTTCATGGAGGAAAAATGGCCAAGTTCCTTTCTCAAGCATTGGGCCTCACAGAGGCAATGATCAAAACCTTTGGCATTATGTTGTGCTTGAGAAGAAAATCCATCAAGCCAAGCAAAATCACAGTCATGGCAGATACTGGTGTGATGCAAATGGCACCTGTGCCGGTGACATCTAAAAGCACTCATTACACTTGCAGAGTGGTTGGTGTTAGGAAGGGTACTCAGCCATAAAAAAACCATGCCAAATCAGACAGGAGTCTGATGCAGCCTTCCAGCTTACCAGCCCTGGTCAAACCATCCAACCCATGTCGGCATGGACAACAGGCATTAAATGATGATGATATATGTATATATAATCCTCATCATCGTCATTTAACGTCCACTCTCCATGCTGGCATGGGTTGGACGGTTTGACAAGGAGCTGACTAGCAGGGAGCTGTCTGGATTCCAACTGTATGTTGTGACATAGTTTTTATGGCTGGATATTCCTCCTAATGCCTACCACTTAACTGAGTGTGCTGGGTACTTTTTATGTGTCATTGTCATGGGTGCGTTTATGCAGCACTGGCATGGTGTGTTAACACAGCACCAGCGTGGGTGCTTTTTAAGTGGCACCAGCACCTGAAAGGACAAGCCTGTATGTTTAAAGACAGCGATTTTACTTAGCTTGATGTGTCTTATCATGTACGGGAAATCACCACATCTCCTTGTCCCTTGTCATTTCCTCAATGAAGCCTAGCATCTGAAGATCGTTTCTCACCACTTCATCCCACATCTTCCTGGGTCTACCTCTTCCACAAGTACCCTCCACAATTAGAGCGTGGCACTTCTTTACTCAGCTGTCCTTATCCATATGCACCCCATAACCAAACCAGCACAGTCTTCTCTCTTATACACAACATCTAATGCCTATTATACAGTTTTCCTTTTAAATCATTTACACTCTGTTGTGCATGCGCACTGACATTACTGATCCAGCAGAGCATGTTAGCTTCAGTTCTTTGCAAGTCCTCTGTAGCCAAAGCCCACATTCCACTGCTATGTAACATAGCTGTACATACACAGACATCATACAATCTGTCTTTCACTCTGAGTGGGGAGCTCTTAGTTACCAACAAAAGTTGAAGCTCTCTGAACTTCGCTCAGCCCATTTTTATCCTAGCAACTACACTTTCAAAACGCCTTCCCCCACTGCTAACTTGGTCCCTAGGTAACAGAAGCTATCTACTACTTCTAATGATCCACCTGAGCATTTGTGGGAGCCTGTTGTCTGCGTATTTTTAGTGCTTATTGTACTTGGACATTTTCCACATATATGTATGTATGTATGTATGTATGTATGTACATAGGTATGCAGAGTCCCACCTATGAGTTTAATAGATTCCCCAGGAGTAGAGAAGGCTCCTGTTTGAGTGTCTGTGTTTGTCCTCCCCAACATTGCTTGCCAACTGATGCAGGTGCATTTGAGTCCCCGTAACTTAGAGGTTCAGCAAAAGAGACCGATAGAATAAGTACTAGGCTTACAAAGAATAAGTCCTGGGGTCGATTTGCTCAACTAAGGACGGTGCTCCAGCATGGCCGCAGTCAAAATGACTGAAACAAGTAAAAGAATAAAAGTGGAAAAAGAATAAATATATACATATGTATAACCTAGCAGTTCAGCAAAAGAGACCAATAGAAGTATCAGGCTTAAAAAAAAAAATAATAAGTGCTGGAGTCAGTTTATTCAACTAAGACTCTTTAAAATAAATCAGTAAATAACTATATAAAATAAAAGTAAAACACTAAAAACTTTTGTTAGCAAATATTTTTCCTGTTTTTTTTTTTTTTTCTTTCTCTCCTGTAATAAATAGCTTTTCTTCAATTTCATGCATTTTCTTAACATGCAGTTGTTGCAGCATGATTAAAAATAGGTGAATGTTGTTTGTAAAATGTGAACTTGTGTGAACTTGTGCTTGTTATCAGGAAATTCCCAGACCCAATAATTTAAGTTTCATGCTTCGTGGATGAAATACAATAGTTTTCCTCGAATACAGCACATGTTTGTGGAGTGAAATGTTTTGTAGAGGTGGAGTGAGGGGAGGGGCTTATGATTTTGTTTTCTACATTTTACAGCAAAAGAACAAATCTTTTTCTGTTTGTTGTTTTTGATGAAATGTTGCCTTACTCTATACATCTCCAGTTTAACTACTTTTATTTTGCTCATGATTCTCTGTTGTCACTAAAACTATAACCCTTGGAAGTGTGAGCTAGCAAGACAGCCTTTCTGTGGTTGTTCAACCTGCTAGAAATAACAGCAAAATCTCCTGCAAAGCAAACCATATCATCATCATCACTTAATGTCCACATTCCATGCTGGTATGGGTTGTACAGTTTGACAGGTTCCAATCGGCTCAAAGACTGCATCATGTTCCAATGTCTGCTTTGGCTTGGTTTATAAGGCTGGATTCCCTTCCTAACCTCAAGCACTTTACAGTGTGTATTGGATGTTATTGTCATATGACAATATGGAGCTCCTTTTGGAAGCTGTCAAGTACAACCAGTACAAGTGGAGTCTCTGTGGGGACCTCAAGGTCATTGAGCTCTTTATGGGTATGCAAGCGGGCTTCACAAAGTACTGTTGCTTTGTCTGTCTCTGGGACAATCGTATGTGTACAAGCACTACAAGCAGAAGGACTGGGGATCTAGGAGCACTTTCATGCCTGGTGAACACAGTGTCCAAGAGAATCCTCTGGTGGACATGAACAAAGTGTTTCATCCTCCTCTTCATATCAAACTTGGTTTAATGAAGAACTTTATGAAGGCCATGGACAAAAATGGCTCTGTTTTCCAACACTTGTGCATTCTGTTCCCAGCTCTGAGTTCTGCTAAGCTCAAGGAGGGTATCTTCGTCAGACCTCAGATTGGTGAGGTGCTGCAGGATAAGGACTTTGATGTGAATCTTACCTTAAAGGAACTGAGAGAATGGGAAGCATTTAAGTTAGTCTGCTATGGTTTCTGTGATAACACAGGTACTAGATTACAAAGAGTGTATTGAGAAGTTGTTACAATCTTATGAGGATATGGGATGCTGAATGTCACTCAAAATTCACTTTCTCCACTCGCAACACAACTTCTTCCTTCCGAAGCTTGGAGCAGTGAATGATGAGTATGGAGAAAGGTTCCATCAAGATATTACTAAGATGGAGAGCAACTGGAATGGCAAATGGAACCCCAGCATGATGGGGACTTTGCTGGATGCTCTTGCATGACATCCCAGAAGCAAAGTACACAAGATCGCCCAAAAAAACTCACTTCTAACTGTCTGCTCTACTATGATTTGTGTGTATTGTATTATCCAAGTAATTTAGTTCCATTAAAGTTGTGTATCTATGCTGTTCTTTTCCGTAATATGCCTTATAACAGATGAAATAAACACATTATATTTTGAATTTATATGCAGTATAATTAAAATGGGATATGTGAAAGCAAAAAAAGAAAAACTAGAGGTGATAGAGCAATTAAGAATTAGTAAAAAAACAAAAAACACCTATTCACATCCTTGCCTCAGAGCAAAACAAAATTTTCATGAACCAGTGTATTTAGAACTTATCTTTAAAAATTCTTACAAAAAAAATCATGATGCAATGTTTTACTTTAAACTTGAAACACTTTTACTTCTTCGATACCATTCTGCATGAGGTTGCGCTTAATTCTAAGATGTAAACTTCCTGTTTTAAACTGACCTAAATTAAAACCTTCCATCAAATTTTCCTGCTAATTTATGTTCCAAACACCCACTTACAAACAACAAAGTTATTTTACTGAAAGCTTTCTTTTCAAAATTGGTTTAAATGAAGGCAGTGTATTTCAACGGAAATATGATAACAAAGGGTTTAAAACAAAAGGAACAGTATGATGGGACCAGAAGCAGTCCCTTGCATGAGGTTACTGAAAGGGTTAAATATTCAGTAACACTAAAGATATTTTCCTCATCCATTGAGCTATTACACGATGTTAAATTCCATCCTTCCACTTATCTGTATATTTTGTCCTGGAATTTTAATAATATTACTCCAAGATCCTCTATTGTTTTCGTTGTACGAGGTTAAATAACAACACATTTATATAAATATTATATTACAAATGAAGTAACTGTTTTCATTATTGAATATATCTCTCCCACTTTCTCCCTCCCTCCCTCCCTCTTTAACTTTCCCTCTCTCTTTTTCCCTGTCTCTGTTACTCCCTCCTCTTTTTTCCCCCTCTCCCTTTGTCGAGAGAAATTTTCCTGTTTATATTTTTTTTCACTTACCATTTAAAATGCTTTTCATTCCTATTATCACTTCTGAATAGCCATATCCATCACACATCCACTATGTAAGTTTATAAACAAAACACTTTTGATATTCTCCAAGTAGTCATTAAGTTTATTTTCATTTTCATGTTTTTTTTTTCCTGCTGTTCAAAATTTCATTTCAAAAGAGCATATCTTATTAGAATTAATATTGCATATTCTTGAGGCATCTTACAGGAAACTTTTGTTTTCTAATAGCAGAAAGAAACTCTGGAGAAAGCTGAACTGCAGGTTTTCAAAAAAGAAGCACCCCCTCATGCAAGTATTTTGGCCTTTAACTACTTACATTTGTAGGGTGTTGAGCCTTATCCAAGTCATGATTCTTGGATACTCATCTGTTCCAACATATTTATTTCTTTATTGCCCACAAGGGGCTAAACATAGAGGAGACAAACTAAGACAGACAAAGGGATTAAGTCAATTACATCGACCCCAGTGCGTAATTGGTACTTATTTAATTGACCCTGAAAGAATGAAAGGCAAAGTTGACCTCAGCAGAATTTGAACTCAGAAAGTAGCGGCAGATGAAATACCGCTAAGCATTTCACCCGGTATGCTAATGATTCTGCCAGATTGCCGCATTACAACATATTGTGCCATTGTCTGCATTGCAAACCTCATGAATTGTTGAGGTGCCACAGAGGTAAGGTACTTTCAGTGTTGTAACCAGTTCAACCAGTTCATTATAGAGTAAATTATGCTTTTCCAAATTCAATTCCCTCCTTGACCAAATCACTTTAAACTTGCTGAAAAAATATTTGTAATGCCTTATCTCTACTAAGTATAGAAGCAGAAGTTTTACATAAAATTAATTTTAACGATATCATCGAACACTTTGCAATTGAATTAAAAAAGCAAAGGAGAAAACTTTTCAAATATAAATAAAATGGAAGCATTCGAAAATAAATATTATTTTCCATCTTCCTGTTAGTTTTGTTTCATTTTGAAAAATAAAAATTTATTTTGTGGTTTATTATTGTTTACATCTTGAATTATTTTTGTTTACATTTTGAACCATTTACAAATACCTGAGGGCACCAAAACCTTTTAAGTGCTTAGAGCCTCTATGGGTCTTAATCCAGCCCCTAGTAGACTCCATTTCTATGATTCAGTCAGTACAGTTGTTCCAGGCCAGAATTTTTTCCTCCCTGCTGTGTAGAAAAACGTTGGTATCTCTGGTGTTGCAGTTTCCTCTCTCAGAGCAAAAATCACATGCAAGAACTCTTTAATACCACATGCACATTCCTTGGGCTACTACCACTCTTCATGAACTAAGGACATGCACCATCATTTCCTTATTAGTTTAGAAACAAATCACTTTTGATATTCATTCACAAGCTGTCTTTCACATTTGTTTTCATTTTCATTTCATGTTCTGTTATTTTAGTAACACATCTTATTGAAATTAATATTGCATATTCTTAATGAATCTTATAGAAATTATTACTTCTGTTTTCTATAATGTTATAGGGGCAAAAATATTACCTTGCTTTCTTTGTTGCATGAAGTCAAACAACAACACAGCTGTATAAATATATTACAAAAGAAAGAACTATGTTTTCGTTATTGAATATATGTTTCCCTCTCTAGCTCTTTTGCTCTCTCTCCCTCTCCTTTGTCTTTCTCTCTCCCCTTCACTCATTTTACAGAAAATGATTCATTGCTGAAATAGTTTTTATTAATGGTATAATTGTTGCTGCTGTTTAACTCCAGGCTACTCTTTATCAAGAAGATCTATAGATGAAATACATATCGTCTTTGAGTATAGCTAGGACTGCATTATCTCGTGGTGAAGGCACATAGTCTTGTGGATAGGATGTTATCTTCAGCTCATGATCATAAGGTTATGTGTTCAATTCCTGAACTGGGCAGTATGTTGTGTCCTTGAACAAAACACTTCATTTCATTTAGTAAACAGAAACTGAAAGATGCTCTGTGTGTGTGTGTGTGTGTGTATCTTTTATATTTTATCTTTTACTTGATTCAGTCACAAGACAGTGGCCATGCTGGGACACCACCTTGATGGATTTTAGTTGAATGAATTGACCCCAGCACCTTTTTTCTTTAAAGCCTGGTACTTATTTCCATCAGATACCGAATTTGTGTGGATGGGTGGAGTGAGGAAAGCTTTGGTGGTTAGAGCTATTGGAGTGAGAGAGGCAAGAGAGTTTATAAATGATAGGAAAGCTTGAAGAGTGTTTGTGGACGGATGAATGAATTTGATGTTGCTCAAAAGGGTATGTAACCAGCATGATGTGGCAGGGGTAAACCAGCATATGCTGTCAGACCGCGCTGCTGATATTGGGGGTTGCATTCTATGCCTTAATCCAAGCAAAGGACAGGGCTCATCTCTTTGAGCTGAGAAATGAATGGAATAAGTGGTGTGTGTCTTGTGGCTACCCACTTCTAAAAAAAATGGGGAATAGGTCTGGGTATATGTATGTATACATACATATATATATATATGTGTGTGTGTGTGTTTGTGTGTGTGTGTGTGTGTGTGTGTGTGCACGTGTGTGTGCACGTGTGTGTGCACATGTGTGTGTACACGTGTGTGTGTGCACGTGTGTGTGTGCACGTGTGTGTGTGCACGTGTGTGTGTGCACGTGTGTGTGTGCACGTGTGTGTGTGCACGTGTGTGTGTGCACGTGTGTGTGGATGTGCATATGTGATTGTATAGACATCACATGCCCTTGTGTAGACATCACATGATTGTTGCAAAAAAGTACCATCGTCATAGAAGCGAGGCTGTTTGTTTCTAGTCTTCCCTAAAAACATGTCTAGGTATGGGAAACTGTTACATAGCTTGGACACTGATGAGGGTTGGTGACAGGAAGGGCATGCAGCTGTAGGAAATCTGTTTCAACAAATTTCATCTGATCCCTGTATGGAAAAGTGGACAAGTGGTGATAATGATGATGATGATGATGATGATGATGATGATGGTGTGATATAAGGAAGCTTTGGCTGTTATTTCGTCCAGGTTAAGTGATCACATAGGAACTTTCTCATTAACTTCATTGTGTTTTTTGCTGTTTTTGCTCATAAATTATAGAATTATAGTCTTAGATCAAATACTGAGTCCTTGCAGCCTCCGAGTTGTTTGTAAAGTATAACACAGTTCGTAGTTGTTTGAATTGTTAGTCTTGTAGTGTTGTCTGATTAAAGAACCTAAGAAGAAACTAGCTATGACCATTCTATCTATTTTTTTGTATGTTTAAGAATGCATTATCTAAAAGATTTGATGTTTTTTTTGTTTTTTTTAAAGATTTTATATCTCAGACATCATTGTCCAATATGTTCATCTTTTGTAAGACACCAGGGTGTTTTTTTTTGAGGGAGAATTGGCTGCTAATTCTAGCAAATTGAGTAACCATGATCATCAAATTTCTTTTAAGATTTGCTGTTTTTTAAGATTTTATATTTGAGACTCCATTGTCCAGTATGTCCCTCCTTTTGTAGGATGTAATTTGAGAGAGAATTGGCTGCTATTTCTAGCAAGTCAACCAACCATTTAAAGCAGCTATCACTGTTTCATCAATCTGTCTATGTAGGACTACGTTGTTCAGAATGTCCTTCTTTAAAACAGCTGCAGGATGTTATTTGAGGATTAATTGGATATAGTTGCAGGTCAAGCAACTATAACCATCAAATTTGTTTATCCAATATATCCATCCGTTTGCGAAGGAAAATTGGCTGTTTTTTCCTGTAAGTCGATCAGCCACATAGAAAACCCCAGCCATAACTATTCCATCTGTCTGCATATTTAGGACTACATGGTCAACCCATGTATCTCCTCTTTTACAAGACATCACACTGATATTTGAGGATTATTTAGCTGCTATTTCTAGCCAACTGAGTAGAGCCTGCTTACAGGTTACACATGAAATAATGAAAAGCTTAATTTCTGACCCTGCACAACATCTTAGTTCTCAACAATAAATTCTATATAGCTATTAGCAGCTACTACAACTAGATGGTAGAGCTCACAATTCTATGCAGTAGTAACTTGTACTGTAAAATTAATGAGAATTGGGTTGGAATTGCTGTTCTGACTTCAACGCTGTTCTTGAGTATAACCAAGAATAGTGTTTATTTAGCCTTAGGTCACACTTGATTTAACAGATCTATAATCAAAAGCGTTGTACACTTGCATATAAATATTTGTGTACATGTATTGGTATAGATGGGTGTGTGTGTGCGCATATATATATATATGTATCTATCTATCTATCTATCTATATATATATATATATATATATATATATATACGCATACCTTTCTATCTATCTATCTATCTATCTATCTATCTATTTATCTATCACTCTATCTATCTATCTATCTATCTATTTATCTATCTATCTATCTATTTATCTATCAATCTAATTATCTATCTATCTGTCTGTCTGTCTGTCTATCTGTTTGTCTGTCTGTCTACCTACCTACCTACCAACCTACCTACCAACCTACCTACCTACCTACTTTCCTGCCTGCCTACATACCTACCTACCTATCTGCCTATGAGAACATTACTGTGTGATACACGATCCCTATTGATCGCCCTTTTTTTTTCTCTTTTTTTTTTCGATCCCTTTTGATCGAACTCCCCCCTTTTCCTTCCTACGATCCCTTTTGATCGACACCCCCCCTTTTTTTTCCTTCCCCCTCCCAAAAAGAAGAGCTCTACATTGTATTTGTCCCATCTTCGTTGAGCCCTGTGTGGCTAATAAAAGAAATGTATCTATCTATCTATCTATCAATTGACTGATTGATCAGTTTGTCTGTCTGACTGTCTGTTTTTTTTGTATGTATGTGTGTGTGTAATTATGCTTATATGTATGGGGGGTGCGTGTACGTGCGTGTGTGTGTGTGTGTGTGTGTGCGTGTGTGTGTGAAAAAGCATGGCTTAGTAGTTAGGGTGTTTCCCTCACAATTGTAAGATTCTGGTTTCGATTCCTGGACTGGCTGATGAGTTGTTTTCTTGAGCAAAACACTTCATTTCACATTACTTCCATGGGCAAAAATGAGTAACCCTGCAATGGACAGGCATGCTTTCCCACAGAAGAATATATATGACACTGAGTCCAGGAAACCAGCTTTATGAGCCTATGGCATGGGAAGAATTGTTTATCCTTTTTATACATACATACATACATGCATACATATATTGCTTGTTGGCACTCCGTCACTTACGATGTCGAGGGTTCCAGTTGATCCGATCAACGGAACAGCCTGCTCGTGAAATTAACGTGCAAGTGGCTGAGCACTCCACAGACACATGTACCCTTAACGTAGTTTTCGGGGATATTCAACATGACTCAGTGTGACAAGGCTGGCCCTTTGAAATACATATATACATACATACATATATATACATACATACATACATACATGCATACATAAATATACAGTGGTGGCCAACAGGGCTGTCGCTAAGCCCCTGCAACTCCTGCGGTCTCAGGGGGTCTCTGTGGTTGAGGGGCCCCATGTTAAGATCAAACTACAAAGATGAGCCATCTATTTACTTTGGTTAAGATGTTAACTGAAAATTTCAAGTCAGACGGGGGGGGGGGGGGAAATACAAGGGTGAACTGTAAATAAATTTAAAAGAAACCAAAAAAGTAATTGATGAAAGCTTGTTAAAGAATTCCGTAGGGAGATGAAAGAAAAACCAAAGAATCCAAAACAATGAAAATAAGAACAACTTCAAGAGAAAAGACAAGAAAAATAAGCAATGGTGATGAAAAGTGGGGATGTATACTTATACATACATACATACACACAGGCATACATACACACATTCATACATATACACACACATATATACGTCTGGCTTTTATCTGTTTCGGTCTACCAAGTCCATTCACAAGGCTTTGGCCAGCTCAGAGAGAGAGAGAGAAAGGGAGGCACATGTACCAAACACACACACATGTCTCTTAGTCTCTCTGTCTCTCCCTCTTTCTCTATTCATTTCTCTCTCTCTCTCTCTCTTTCTATATATATATATATATATATACATCTGTAATATAATATGTGACAATTATTCGGTTGCCATAATAAAACTCTGAGTTTCAGATGTCGGGGTGGAAATCTGCTCTGGCATAGCATTTTTTGATTGTCCTTAATAACTGACGAGAAGTCGGAGCAGATTTCCGCCTCAACATGTGAAACATGAAGTTTTATTATGGCAACCGAATAATTGTCACATATTATATTACAGATAAATTCCTCTATTTACATAATATCGAGGTCTCTTTCCCTCTTTTGTTGTCTTACCTTTTCTATCAATATATATATGGGAGAACGTACGAAAAAACAACAACAGACGAGGACAGGTGGTGTAAACAACAAAAGGATATATATATATATATCTTTTACTTGTTTCGGTCATTTGACTGTGGCCATGCTGGAGCACCGCCTTTAGTCGAACAGATCAACCCCAGGACTTATTCTTTGGAAGCCTAGTACTTATTCTATTGACCTCTTTTGCCGAACCACTATGTTACGGGGACGTAAACACACCAGCATCGGTTGTCAAGCGATGTTGGTGGGACAAACACAGGCGCACAAACATATACACACACATATATATACATATATATGATGTGCTTCTTTCAGTTTCTGTCTACCAAATCCACTCACAAGACTTTGGTCGGCCCAAGGCTATAGTAGATGACACTTGCTCAGGGTGCCATGCAGTGGGACTGAACCCGGAACCATGTGGTTCATAAGCAAGCTACTTACCACACAGCCACTCTTACACCTATATATATATATAATAATAATAATACAAATAATATGTGAGTATATGCATATATACGTACATGTATGTACATACCTACATCTACATGTATATATAGATGCATATCTGGGTACAGGACATCACAAAAAGTCATGGACAAAATGAAAAACAGATCATAAACAGAGCACAGAAAACACACAGGCTACATAGAGAACATTTACTTCATCAGCTGCCACCATTCTAAAACTAAGCATTTCGAAGAGTTAGATATATATATATATATAGATTTAGATTTAGATTCAAAATTGAATATGGTACTTATGTTTAGGCACCAGAATATAGTATGATATTATCCAAAAACCATTCTAAAAGCAAGGTGATCCATGTTGCTTATTTTGATTTTATATATATATATATATATATATATATATATATATATATATATATATATATATATATATAAATATATATATATATATATATATACAAATTTATATACATAGAATTGCATGAAATCAATCTTTTCAATTTTAAACTACTTATACTAAGTGCTCCACATTTCACTTCTGCTTGGCAATTACATTGTCCTCATAATTGAATAAATAAGTGATACAGTTAAGAGTGATGAAGTGGTTGCATGAATAAAGCATTTGGTTACAAGCTCATAGCATGTGGTTTCCAATTGATTACAAAACTTTCTTTGTACTTCAAGAGTGGCACTCTTGAACATTTCAGTATAGTGGCACTATACTGAACATTTGAAAGTTCCAGAGACATTTGAATTTGTTTTCACATGTTGTAATTGTCATTAAACTAATAAATGATGCTACGCTTATTGTATTTGTTTTGTAAGATTCCTGATGTGAAATCATGTGTACCTATCAATAAAGACACTCCTTATGTGACCCTCTCGCTTTGGGATGAGTGTCAGGAAGAAATTTGAATCACATGGTTTTGGGTTCAGTCCCCGTTGTATGGCATCTTAGTCGAGTGTCAACTTTTATGGCCCCAAGACTGACCAAAGCCTTGTGAATGGATTTTGGAGATAGAAACTGAAAGGAGCATGTCATATATACATGTGTGAGTGTCATCATTATCATCATCATCATCATCATTTACATCTGTTTTCCATGCTGGCATTGGTTGGATGGTTTGGCATGAGCTTGCAAGCCAGAGGAATGTACCAGAAACTCTTTTGCCTGATGGATGGATGGATGGATGGATGGATGGATGGATGGATGGACTGATGGACGGACGGAGGGACGGACAGACAGACGGACGGATGGATGGATGGGCGGATGAACGGATGGATGGACAGATGGATAGATGGATGGATGGATGGATGGATGGATGGATGGATGGACAGATGGATGGATGGATGGATGGATGGACTGATGGACGGACGGAGGGACGGACAGACAGACGGACGGATGGATGGATGGGCGGATGAACGGATGGATGGACAGATGGATAGATGGATGGATGGATGGATGGATGGATGGATGGATGGACAGATGGATGGATGGATGGATGGATGGACTGATGGACGGACGGAGGGACGGACAGACAGACGGACGGATGGATGGATGGGCGGATGAACGGATGGATGGACAGATGGATAGATGGATGGATGGATGGATGGATGGATGGATGGATGGACAGATGGATGGATGGATGGATGGATGGACTGATGGACGGACGGAGGGACGGACAGACAGACGGACGGATGGATGGATGGGCGGATGAACGGATGGATGGACAGATGGATAGATGGATGGATGGATGGATGGATGGATGGATGGATGGACAGATGGATGGATGGATGGATGGATGGACTGATGGACGGACGGAGGGACGGACGGACAGACGGACGGATGGATGGATGGGCAGATGAACGGATGGATGGACAGATGGATAGATGGATGGATGGATGGATGGATGCATCTGTGTGTGTGTCTGTGTTTGTGTCTGTCCTCACACTGCTTGACGACTAGTGTTGGTTTATTTATATCCTTATAACTTAGCAGTTCAGCAAAAGATCCAATAGAATAAATTCCAGATATGAAAAAAAAGATAAGTACAGAGATTGATTTGTTTGACTGAAACCTTTCGAGGTGATACCCCAGCATGGCCACGGTCCAATGGCTGAAACAAGTAAAAGTTAAAAGAAAAAAAGTGTAATTCAGACTACACTATCCAAATTCTATTTGCTAAAGTTAGTTCATTCTAATTTTGGCACAAGGCTAGCAACTTTGAGGGGAGGGGTCAAGTCAATTACATCATCCCTCATACTTGTACCAGTCAAGTATTCTGAAGGGATGAAAGGCAAAATAGATCTTGATAGAATTTGAACTGAGAACATGAGGAGCTGGAAGAAATGTCGCTAAGCATTTTGACTGACAGTCTAACAACTCTTATTTCTTTACTGCCCACAAGGGGCTAAACATAGAGAGGACAAACAAGGACAGACAAAGGGATTAAGTCGATTACATCGACCCAGTGCATAACTGGTACTTAATTTATCGACCCTGAAAGGATGAGAGGCAAAGTCAACCTTGGCGGAGTTTGAACTCAGAACGTAACAGCAGAAGGAATACTGCTAAGCATTTCACCCAACGTGCTAACGTTTCTGCCAGCTCGCCACCTGACAGTCTAACAATTCTGCCAGCACACCACCTTCTGTTTCCTAAGATAACTGAGTGTGATTTGAGAGCAATTTGACTGCTGCTTCGAGCAGATCAAGCAATCACATACAAGTTTCTGAGCCCTTATTCTGCTAAATGTAATGCTTATTGTTTTGAATTGATCATGCAGTATCTTGTAGCTTCAAGATTTTGATGATGTTATTGTTTATTTTCAGAATGACATAATAGGATCAAGCAGACTTACAATTAAAGACATTCTAGTCATAACCATTCTGTATTTTTAGAAGTTTTTTGGGGGGCTACATTTTTAAAAAATAAGTCTGATTTCAAAGGAAGTTTGGGAGTTACTTCTAGCAGATTGAGTAACCATATAGAAGTTCCTTTACATGAGTTAATTCAAATGACTCTACACTTTCTATGAGTATATTACATTAGACCTGAGTAAAAAATTATCATTGCAGATGTTGAATTTAACTTCTCTGATACCAACCCATCAGAGAGCCATGATTTCATGATAAAAACCTTATGTTTTTATGTGCTTATCATCATCATCATCATCATCGTTTAACGTCCGCTTTCCATGCTAGCATGGGTTGGACGATTTGACTGAGGACTGGTGCAACCGGATGGTTACACCAGGCTCCAATCTAATTTGGCAGAGTTTCTACAGCTGGATGCCCTTCCTAACGCCAACCACTCAGAGAGTGTAGTGGGTGCTTTTACGTGTCACCCGCATGAAAACAGCCACGCTCGAAATGGTGTCTTTTATGTGCCACCCACACAAGAGCCAGTCCAGGGGCACTGGCAACGATCTCGCTCGAAAACCCTACAAGGCCAGTCAGGCGGTACTGGCAACGGTGCTTATGTTTAAATTAAAAATTTCCTATCATAATTTTATATCAAAAACATTCATTTAATTACACTCCAAACATCAGTTCATCAATGAAGTACTTAGGTATTATATTATATCTCACCAAATGTTTCACCATTTTGATACCAACCAGCCCTTTGTTCCATGATATAAAGGGGCTTTTTTAATGCAATTTACATTAAAACCTACCATCAAAATTTCATGTTAATCTATGTTCCAAACACCAGCTTAATAATGACAAAGGTATTTTATTAAATTTTTAATTATTTAAAACTTTTTTTAAATGAAGGTCATGTATGCCATTAAAAATATGGTAAGAAAAAGGTTAATTATCTTCTGAATAAATTTGAACACAGTCACTATATTTCATTAGAAATGTCATTGTGAAGAAGTTAATGAACAAGTTTATGCACAATACATGTAAAGATTCTTGTTGGCTCATGTAATAGAAACAGCAATAAACCTCTGATTTCTTGACATGAAATAAAGAGAGAAAAGTTCTATTCTGAACTGTCTACAGTTTGTAATTTATTACTAGCAGATGGTTTTATTTTAGTATATATATATTTTAGGTTCATTTCTATGTTGTGACAGATTTTATTATGTTTAAGAAATAAATTTTATAGATCCAGAGCAATAAATAAAACGAACCTGTTTGTTCACAGAGAAAAGGTATGTTTTGTATATACAACACTATAAGATATTGGTTTGAAGCTGATGAAAAAATATGCAAAAAAAATTACAGCTTTTGGGTTTGCTGGACTATAGACCATTTAACATTTAAACCATAACTGGCCCAACTATTCTATATGTTTTACACTAAAACTCACCAGATCCAACCTCTCACACCTACCCTACAATGTCATTCTAAAAATATGCAATCACGTCATCGAAATATTGAAGCTACAAAATAATGCATGATCAATTCAAAACAATGTAAATAAGTAAGCATTACATTTGGCAAAGTAATCTGAATGCTAAAGGATTAAATAGCCATTGTCATGAATAGTTCTTTACCATTCTAGACAATGTTCTTTGGTTTAAATAATTAGCTTCTCTCAATGAATTGGATCAATTCAAGTTTATGTGGTGGGAAAGCTGAAAGGGTAAATGAAAGAACGCAAGACTAAATGCCTTTTATTCTAAGTTCAAATCCATTCGAAAACAACTTTGTTTTCATTTCTGCAAAAACAGGAAACTACTGCAAAAAATGCCTTTCGTATTCTATTGTACTAGAACATGTTAAAAATAAATACACACAGCTTTATTTTGATCCATTCTGTTTTATATGTTTATACTAAATTAATTCTCACTTGGCAAACCTTAGAACATACCAGCAAATGTATTATTTGAGGTTTCTTATATATAGGAACAAAAGTTCTGCCTTAGCTCCAAATGACTGAAGCAGATTCTTTTTCTGAGGAGGTGAAAACATGCCAAAACAGTGTGTCTGGTAGTTCACTGATATCACTTGGATATGTGTTTTTCACAGAAAGTTCATAAAAAGATATTTTTCTCCAAGACAAGATCCTACTGCAAATGTCTTTTACATTCAAGTGTACAAGAACATGTTAGAAATATATTTCCACATTTTTATACAAACTTAAATTTAAGTCTGAAATCTGCAGGAGAGTGATCTAGTTAAATGAAGGGAATCCAGTACATAAACGAATGGAGGTTAACTTGCTATAAAGGCATAAATAATTACAAATTGTGTCAGCAAGGTCATCTTAAAAACTTGAGGGCAAAGACAAAGTCTCAAACTAACATGCCAGCCAATTTGTATAACAAACCATAACAATCCTTTCTTGTGTCCAATCTGTGGACTTGCCTGAATGCTCCTAACCACTAAGCCACGTACCTTCACAATAAGAATATATGGAGCGAACACGTTACAATGAAGTAGAGAAATTTGAAAAGACAACACGAAACCGGTTATTTCTCAAAATACATTGTTTATATACCAAAAAGATTTTATAACATTTTTCTAACATTTTTCTGACATAATTTAAATATATACTTTAACCATGTAACACAAGCCTTCTGTAGTTTTTTCACTCTTATTATCCTTTATATATATATATATATATATATATATATATATATATATATACTACACTCTCTGAGTGGTTGGCGTTAGGAAGGGCATCCAGCTGTAGAAACTCTGCCAAATTAGATTGGAGCCTGGTGTTGCTATCCGGTTTCACCAGTCCTCAGTCAAATCGTCCAACCCATGCTAGCATGGAAAGCGGACGTTAAACGATGATGATGATGATATATACTCTTTACTTGTTTCAGTCATTTAACTGTGGCCATGCTGGAGCACCACCTTTAGTCAAGCAAATCGACCCCAGGACTTATTCTTTGGAAGTCTAATACTTATTCTATCGGTCTATTTTGACGAACCACTATGTTACGGGGACGTAAACACACCAGCATCAGTTGTCAAGCGATGTTGGGGGGACAAACACAGACATGCAAACATACATATATATACATATATACGACAGGCTTCTTTCAGTTTCCGTCTACCAAATCCACTCATAAGGCTTTGGTCAGCCCGAGGCTATAGTAGAAGACACTTGCCTAAGGTGCCACGCAGTGGGACTGAACCCAGAACCATGTGGTTGGTAAGCAAGCTACTTACCACACAGCCACTCCTACGCCTATATATATATATATATTCAAAATTGAATGTGGCACTTAAGTTTAGGCACCAGAATATAGTGTGGTATTATCCAAACAATTCCAAAAACAAGGTGATCAAAAATCAAAAAAAGCAACACAGATTTTAAAGGTTATTGCAGTACGCACATTTCATGCTACTCCATTTATTTAAGTAATGGAATAGCATGAAACGTGCATACTGCAATAACCTTTAAAATCCGTGTTGCTTTTTTTGATTTTATATATATATATATATATATATATATATTTATATATATATATATATATATATATATATATATATATATATATATATCTGTTACTTCCAGTGATTCATGGTGATTTTACCTGCTATTTCTAGCAGGTTGGGTTACCATGTAAATGCTTCCTTGTTTACTCATGGTTCATCTCCCGGCACATACAATAGTTTGTATGCTATTATTACATAGATACATAAGGTGGCAGGCTGGCAGGATCGTTAGCATTTCAGACAAAATGCTTAGTGATGTTTCTGCTGGCTCTTTACATTCTGAATTCAAATCTGCTGTGGTCGACTTTGCCTTTCAACCTTTTGGAGTCAATAAAATAAGTACCAGTTCAACATTTGGTCAATATAAGCAACTAACACTCTCTCTCTGTCCCAAAACTGCTTGCCTTATTTCAAAATTAGAAAGGATAATTACACAGATTACATACATTTCTACATAGTCATATCACCACCACCACCACCACCACCACCACCACCACCACCACCACCATCATCATCATCATCATCATCAATCATTATCATCATCATCATCATCATCATCATCATCATCATCATCATCATCATCATCATCATCATCATTTAACGTCCATTTTTCATGTTGGCATGGGTTAGACGGTTTGGCAGGAGCTGCACCAGGTTCCAATGTCTGTTTCAGCAAGGTTTCTACAGCTGGATGATCTTTCCTAATGCCGGCCACTTTACTGGGTGCTTTCTATGTGGTACCATCACCAGTGCTTTTTACATACACATATCATCATCATCATCATCATCATTTAACATCCGTTTTCCATGCTGGTATGGGTTGGACAGTTTGACATCAGGTGACAAGCTGGAGAACTGCATGCACCAAGCATCACAGTCTGTTTCAGCATGGTTTTTATGGCTGGATGCCCTTCCTAATGCCAGAATATATGTATATACACGCATACATGCACGTATACATCATATGCATTTATCTACCATATGCCTGGCCTGCTTTCCGTCCTCTACCTTTCCTGGTTTTCAGTAGTTGCTAAACCAACAGCTTAAGATACCTCATCAATAACATTTACCATGTTAACCTTCTGCTAGGCTTGAAGGAATCAAATGGATTTAGACTTAAGAAAGTATTACTTCAAATAATAAATTATACTCACACACACACACACACACACACACACACGTGTACACATGTGTGGATTAGATTAGACAAGCTTCATAGAAATAGTCTGCCTGTTCTCTCCTTGATAATTCACTGAGTGGAGTAATGCTTGCTTAAATCTAAATCTATTTGATTGCTTCAGGCCTAGCAGATGGTTAACATTGTAAATGAGATATATCAATGAGGTGTCTTAGGCCTTTTATTTAACAATAACTCAAGACTAGTAAAGGAAGTGTGAGAAAGCATGCTACGTATATGCCAGATAAATGCACATGGTATATATGTACACACATACACACACACATACATACGCATCCATAAAAAGTATCTGTCTATTTTACAGCAATGCATATGAACACTATTATATACTAGATGATCCATGAGCCCAACAAGTGATCTTCTACATGGTTACTCAAGCTGCAAGAAATAGCAGCCAGATTTACTCAAATCACATCGTACCTTTATTTAAAAACAAAATATGGAAGTATCGTTAGCATACCAATGAAATTGCCTGGCAGAATTTCATCTGTCTTTATGTTCTGAGTTCAAATTCTGCCAAGGTCAACTTTGCCTTTCATGAAATAAGTACTTTTAGAAACACTGGGGTCAACTTACCCCCTCCCCTTGGCAAAACCAATATTGGAACTAATTAGGCCAGTGATGAATAAACAAAATTGGTAGGGTGGTGGGAAAAGGATGCCCTATAATATTTTGTTATACCTCTCTATGTGATTTTAAATCCCAACAAGGCCATCTTTTTCATTCAACCTTCAGGATCAATAAAATGAATATTAGTCACGCCCTGGATCAACATTATTAAAGATATCACTCCATGACCTAATTTGAGGTATTGTGCCTTTGTTAGAAATCAATAGAAGGTCAGTTAGCCTCAAAAATACAAGTAAATATATGTCTTCATAGCAATAATTTGATGAAGGTATACAAAATCAGTAATATCTAGGATAAATGCACATGGTATATATACATGTGCATTTATCCAAGATCTCTCTCTCTCTCTCTCTCTCTCTCTCTGCAATTTAGCATTGGTGATATTGGATGTAGGTGAGATGGCTGTATAAATGGATGATATCACATCATCGCCATTATCACCACCACAACCACCACAACCACCTTCATCATCGTTGTCATCGTCATTGTTGTCGTTGTCATCATTATCATCATCATCATTTAACATTTATCTTCCATGCTTGCATTTTGGGTAAAAATCTGCAGGATGGTGGAGAATGTTTTAGCTAGGATAGATAAAAAAGAATCAGAAACATGTGATGATACCATACAGGATCGGGGACACAAGCTTAGGCCATACCACAGGCACTGAACTACAGTATTTGGTGGCATAAAAGATTCACAGCATATCAGATGCACTTCAGTTTTAGCAGCACATGTTCAGGAAAAAAAGATTATAGTGTTTCAGATCTTATGGGCAGTACACCTTTGCATATAGGGATCCAATGGGGGTTTTTTTGAGACACTTTTTTGGAAAAGTATAATGCATTTTATTTACCTACAAATACAGTTAATACAATGAAATGTTCAATTCAGAATGCTACCTTTCCAACAAGCTCTCTGTTGTCTGGCTTTAATTTCCTGTGGTTCTGATCCACTTAGAATCATTAATATTGAGGTAGCACAAGAACCTTTGTCATGCATGTCATGCAGCTGCATGACATGCTAGAAATAATAGCCAAATCTCTCTCAAATCATACATTATCTTTTAAAATTAAAAGAAATTGGAACCACTACTTCTCTTCATTGAGAAGTCACACCTTGAATACTATGGCACTCCATCAGTTACAGCGAAGAGGATTCCACTTGATCTGATCAATGGGACAGCCTTTTCATGAAATCAACATGCAAGTGGCTGAGCACTCCACAGACTTGCTTACCCTTAACATAGTTCCCAGGGGGATTTGGTATGATACAGAATGTGACAAGGCTGGCCCTTTGAAATACAGGTATTACTCATTTTTGCCAGCTGAGTGGACTGGAGCAACATGAAATAAAGTGCCTGTACATTTGTACAGTAATGAAGTGAGTAGACTGAGTGGATAAGGTATTAGACTACCTTCTCAAGAACACAATGCGTTGCTAGAATTGAACTCATGACCTTACAATCATGGGGTGAATACTCTAACCACTAAGACATGCACCTTCACAGTACTATGGACATATGGTCAGGATCTCTCAGGAAAGGATCCAAGACAGATCCTTTAAGCTGAGACAATGAGCAGGAGATCTACGTAGGAGTAGATCAAGAACAAAATGGTTGGATAATATCCATGGACTCAGTTGGTTGTGCTTAGGAATCCAGCAGGGAAGTATGATGACAGACACTTCTGACAGGACCCTATGGAAGAGGTGCCTGAGGACTTTACTCCGCCACCCGACGACCTTCTCAGAAATAGCGAGTGGGGATGCAATAATGGATGGATGGATTGAAAACAGGATAATTGTAGTCATAGTAACACTGAAAATAATATTTTCAACTCTAGGCACAAGGCCTGAAATTTTGGGGGAGGGGGCTAGTTGATTAGATCGACCCCAGTATGCAACTGCTATTAATTTATCGACTCCAAAAGGATGAAATGCAAAGTCGACCTTGGTGGAATTTGAACTCAGAATGTAAAGACAGGTGAAATATCGCTAAGCATTTTGCCTGGCATGCTAATGTTTCTTATTTCTTTATTGCCCACAAGGGGCTAAACATAGAGGGGACAAACAAGAACAGACAAAGGGATTAAGTCGATTACATCGACCCCAGTGCGTAACTGGTACTTAATTTATCGACCCCGAAAAGATGAAAGACAAAGTAGACCTCCGCGGAATTTGAACTCAGAACGTAACAGCAGACGAAATACCGCTAAGCATTTCGCCCGACATGCTAACGTTCCTGCCAGCTCGCCGCCTTGATGCACTGAAAATAATAAGACAAGATGGTCATGGCTAAAATTGCTTTTGATGATAGGTCTGCTCAACCAAGGCTAACCTGGGGCTAAACAACAACAACATCAACAACAAACTTATAGTTTTTCCTCTCTAAAAATCTAAAAACTTATGTGTGAAGGTAGTTAGTTTCTCAGTTCTAATAATCAAAGCAATCAAACAAACTAAAGAAGATAGAAGAAAACAATTGGCAGTTGTTAGAGCAGGGGACAAAATGCCATGTAGTTCTGACTACCAGCATTCTGAGTTCAAATCCTGTTAAGGTCACTTTTGTGATTCATGCTTTCAAGTTTGATAAAATGAAGTAATAAACCAGGGTGGTGGATTATCAGAATTATGAGAGTATTGGATGAGATTATCACCATTGTCATCATCATCATCGTCATCATCATCATTTTTATGCTAGCTTTTCATGCTGACATGGTTGGATGGTTAGACAGAATCCTTCAGGTCAGATGAGTACATTGTGTCTTAGTTTCAGCATGGTTTCTATGGCTTGCTGCCCTTCCCAATGCTAACTTCTTTATCGAGTATACTAGGTACTTCTTTCCATGGTACCAGCACTTGTGAGGTGATCTTGTAACTAGCAAGACTAATGAGTCCTCTTAGTTGAGAGGGAGAATAGATGATTGAGTGGTCACATTTTATGAGATTCTGGTTCTTTCAGTCTGGGTTTAGAGGAGACAGACTTAATCTGTCACCCAGTTGGTTCCTGATAGACTTTAGAAGAATTTGCTCTGCTGCAAGCATTCAAGATAGCTCTCCACTTTCTGGATATCTTTCTCCATTCCTCCAAACAATCTCAAAATAAGTAAGTACTGTCTCGAGTCCTAGAACTCATAAGGGTCATAATCGTACGTAAGTGACTGAAATCACACCATACCCCTTGAAAAAAATGCCAGTCCTTAACAGGGTTACTCATTTACAGCAGGGTGGACTGGAGCAACATGAAATGAAGTGTTTTGCTCAAGAACACAGCACAGTTTGGTCTGGGAATTGAAACCCCAATTTTGTGATCACGAGTACAACCACTAGGCCACACACTCCCCTCAGTCTCAAAGGCCCTAACAAAATAAATTGTCATGGGTGATATCCTTTATTTTTTTATTAAAAGGTAAAAAGAAGACCCTGAGAAAATATATAAACCAGCCACGATGTTCTCTAAACAAGACAGCATCATTGACTAATGTGTAAAGAAATGCATTAAACTGATTTTTGCAGTCTTTATGTTGAAAATGATTTTTATCTTTAAGACAAGAGACCAAGGCACATGGCCTAGTGGTTTGGGTGTTGCACCCATGATCATGAGATCATGGTTTCGATTCCTAGATAGGGCAGTGTATTGTCTTCTTGAACAAAACATTTCATTTTACATTTCTCCAGTAGTAAATTGTTCCAGCTGTAAATGAGTTCCAGCAATAGGTGGAAGTTAACTCTGCAATGGACCTGTGCCCCATTCAGTAGAGGTGATGGTATTGTAATCTCAATCACTTATACTCCATAGAAACCAGGTTAAAGCTCCTGCATTACGTGTCCAAGAGCCCATAACAGGCCTTTGCTGTGATAACCCTAAATCATGAGAGAAGGCTGTGCTTATGATCCATTAGAGAGCCTCTGATATTGGTAGGAGAGAGGGAGGGAGGGAGGGAGGGAGGAAAGTATCCTCAAAGTGGAAACCTGCCCAAATGCTTGCAGCAGAATGGACTTCACTAAAGGTGTCAGATGCCAGTGTTAAACTGGGTGATGGGTAGGCTATGGTGGTATTTGAACTCAGAACATAAAGAAGTGAAACAAATATTACAAAGCATCTGGTCCAACATTCTTACACTTCTTCTAACCCACCACTTTGGATCAGTACTTTTTTTTTAACAACCCTGAAAGGATAAGGGACAAAGTTGACCTTGGCTGGATTTAAACTCAGAGCACAGGGAGCCCGAACAAATATGAAATATTCTGTCTGACTCTCTAATGATTCTAACAAAGAAGGAGAGAGAGAAGGAGGAGGAGAGCGATATTAGTATTGAAAAAGTAGTAAGGATTCACCTTCCATTATACTGGCATTGGTTTTTTCATGGTTGTAGTGTTTATCAAGTTGGAATCCATACACCAAGGAGGTAAAGTGCTCAGAGACAGTGAGACCTTTCTCTTGAAAATCACTCTTATCTTGGGCATCATCCATGAAAGGTGGAACCTACAAGAAAGAAATAGTTGCTTGTCAGAGACTTGTGGCTGCTGCTGTTGTTCTTCCTTTTCTTATTTGGCCCTAGGTCAGGCCTGATTGATTAGACCTATGTTCTAATTGAGATACCATCCCGTGTGAGTTCTACCCATGACTCTTTCACCACCGACTTGGACTACAAAGTCACTTTTGGCACAGACATCAGCCGCGGAGACTGGATAGAAACTGACAAACCCAATGCTCGGATATGAGCTGGAGCCAATGATGTTTTGATTAAAAGTATTTCTGGTTTGATCATCTCTTCTACACTATGTTATTTACATTATTTACATTTGACGGATATTTGTCCTCATCTTCTTGTTTGTTGTTAAGAGAGAAGTGTGGACTTATGTGGATAAGTCCACACTTCTGTGTTAACAACAAACAAGAAGATGAGGACAAATATCCATCAAATGTAAATAATGTAAATAATGTGCATAATTCCTCACCTCTTAAATATAGAACTGTGTCATCTACACTATTTTACAGATATAATATATCTAGGGTCACATGATCCAGTGTTTCCTTCTTCCTTTTAACATGTCAGGGTGTGATTTGAAATAAATTTAGCTGCTATTTCTTGCCCATTAAGTGACTATGTAGAGGCTCCAATCCAATGACAGACCCTCCATGCAATTGTTTGGACAACTTGAAATAGCAAATAACTTTCCCTCAAATTACATTTGGGAAAAAAGAACATATTAGACAATGTACTCCAATATATTTAAATATATTCAAATATAAGAGGTCACAGATGAAATGTTTTCAATCATTAGTCTGCTTCATCAGGGTTGATTTAGGGTCTAAACCACAGCAATAACAACACTGCTGCTGTTCTTGAATATGAGAGAAATCTATTAAGAAGGCCAAAATTGTAGCCTGTATAAAAAATATTCAAATTTGGCAACAAAATATCGAAAACTTTTAAAATGTTTCATTTTTTGTATTT